>NC_140165.1:315140791-315143019 GCF_963971535.1 Notolepis coatsorum
TATGTCTTCTACTAATACCCTGCCCATACCTGTACATCCCCTCCCACCCCCCTCCCCCATGCTGCTATGATGCCTGCATTTCCCCAACGGGATCAATAAAGGAATATCTTATCTTATATTATACACTGTTTGTTTTCATTTCATCCATTGACATTACGTACTTTCTTGAATGATAGGGAAAATAAATCGTTACAAAAAATCGATCGAAAATCAATCAAGTATGCGCGTGACATTCAAGGCTCTAACAGGCCGAAAAATAACGTTACAATAAGTAATTACCCTATGATCTTGAGTCCGTGTGTGTTTTATATACTGATAAATTGGGGCGTGACTCCGCTGGAACTCATTATGTGACGAGGTCGAGGGGGGGGGGGGGGGAGAACAGGTGGATTTAAAACCCACGTCTCCTGGTCGAACACAGACCGAAACGCTTAATTTCTTCTGGTGCAAAATCATTTTCGAATATATTTTTTTCTCCATCAAAATGACCCTGACTTATTAACATTTAAAATCAGCCCTCGCTAAAATTGTGTTTCAAGCCTTGAAGGAAGACGAGACGACAACAAACAATATACGTTTCATTTGGTGTGGCCTCGGGCAGTGTTAACGTGCACGTTTGGAACTAGAACGCTAAATGGATATTTCTGCTTTCCCGGATTTCGGGATTGTCTATGTGTAATAATAATATATATAATAATAATAATAAATTGGACTTTTGAAGAAGTATTTTTTTTTTATCCACTTTTTCTCCCATTTTCTATTTTTCTCCATCCCAAATTTTCATAACGTCCAATTCAACCCTCCCCTGTCTTTGAACGCTGTTTCTTGCCTCCCACAAGCCCGGCTGCAATGTGGACTAAGTCATACATAGCACGAGTCCCCTACGATACTCGAAGGTAACAGCAGTCGCATCTTTTCACCTGCACAGCCGCGATCTTTCAGCGTCAGGGGTCTGCGCTTTGGAGGGCGCCGCCACCCATCGCTTCCTGATTCTACTGCGCAGGCGCACCAACCGACCTGTAGGAGTCGCTGTCCACAACGCCCGATCCCCACCCTTCAGTTTCCCTCCCCGTAATACGGCCAATGTGTATTACTGTGGGACGACCAGCTAAACTGAAAGCAATGTGGAGAGCGGGGCTCGACAGGAGGCATCCTGTTCGAGCCAGTCTCCAGCATTCGTTGCGAGCGCCTTGCCCACTGCGCCACGTAGCCGCCCTCGACTTTTTTGAAGACGTCTTTATTCATCATGCAGCCAGTGACACACATAAATGCGATGGGCGGCACACACAGGAACACTTTGGGTCGCCGATGAAATCGAGTCTCTGCGCTTGACCCATCCCGTTGTCCTCCCCCCCCCCCCCCCCCCCCCCCCAAGGGCAGCCGGGAGCAGACGTAAAAATGACGTTAGCGATTCTAGGGCAATCATTTGAAAACATGAAGAAAATTATGTTGTCATTTTTTCATGCCGGATCCTGGAAATCCAGAAATAATAATCACAGGTTGTTGTTATTTCCAATTAGATTAGATTACATTAGATTCATTAGATTAGATTAAGTGTATTGTCATCATACAGCACACAAGGACAGTACAATGAAATAAGTTTGGCATCCAACCAGAGTGCAAATGTATAGCAGTAAAGTGCAACAGTAATATGTACAGATGATTAAACTGGTTACAAAATATACAAATTAGTACCACTGAGTGTTGTGGCTAATCAGATGTATGTACAGAGTTGTAGTATAATATGTACAGTGATACAGGTATAAGACAGTATGGTAGTAGTCATACTGGCCAGCAGCGTGAGTAGTAAGAGGAGGATATGTACAGATATAGATATAGTAAGTAACGTTTTGAGCACACCTGCTCTTCATCAGACCTGCGGTGTTGCAAGGTGGACAATCTATCGAACGTTTGATACATGTTTTTCTTCCTGGTCTCCTTTAATAAGAGGTGGGGTTGGGCCTGAGGCGACATCTTAACGGACCAGCAGGACTAGAATCCCAGACTTGGGGACTGGGCCCGTTTTAGAACCAGATCTCTGTTTTCAACTGGAATTCTTCTCGGACACAAGTTTGTAATCATCTAGGACTAAACTTAACCCCGCGCATCAGAACGCCAGACTGCCAGTCTGATGACACGCACATGCACATGCACACGCACAAACGCACACGCACACACATACACACACACACACACACATATACCCACAGAATATATTCCCATAGTCC
>NC_140165.1:315143219-315160719 GCF_963971535.1 Notolepis coatsorum
AACCCCAGCCGACTGACAGAGTCAACAAGACCTGCATTACTAAACACACACAGACCACAGAGACATAAAGACAGAGAGTGCACTCACACACACACACACACGCGCGCGCACACACACACACACACACACGCACACGCACACGCGCACACACACACACACACACACACACACACACACACACACACACACTCACATAAACAGACAGAGCACAGAGGCAAGCCAATGAGCTGATAGAAGACTAAGAGCTGTTTCAATCAACGGTAATAAACACAGGCCCTATTGCTTTGTTCCTCCATCTCAGACCAATCACACACGCGCACAGACACGCACAGACACACACACACACACACACACACACAGACACGCACAGACACACACACACACACACACACACACACACACACAGAGAGACACACACACAGGTAGACCGGGCACGGACCGCCATGAGTCTAATGGAAAGTGAAAGGTATACAGCCGGCCCATTAGAGAGGACTCCGTCAGAGAATAATATTAATCGTCATAACAACCATCCAGTGGTGGGGTGCGAGCCGACACACAACGACAAGCCTCAGCCCCCCCCCTCCTCCTCCTCCTCCTCCTCCTGTCTCACAAACACCACAACGCGGGACCGCGGTCCACTTTGTGCTCCCGGAGAATGATTGCTATTTTGGTTGGTGGCCGCCCGGCCCCCCCCCCGCTTAAAGTGGCCGCCGTTGGTAATTTATGCAACTGACACATCCAGTATGCAAATGGCCGTGTGTCCGGGGCGCGGGGTGCGCGAGCATCGTCAGCACAGAGGAGAAACCAGCCGCCTGAATGTCGGAGAACTAAAGTGCAATTATCGGGCTATTACAACGGGGGGGGGGGGGGGGGGGGGGGGGGGGGGCAGTGGGGAGGGTGGGGGGGGGTAGAATCATACAGTTTTTCTGAAGCGTTAATTTGATTTCTATCAGCGGCGCTCTCGCTAACCCCACCCCTCCCGCCCCCTCCCCTCCGCCCGTCAGGACGTCTGAGGAGCATAAGACATATGTAGCGCTCCTTTGTCTTCCACGCGGCATTTCAGCGTCGTCGAGGGGGGGGGGGGGGGGGGGGGGGGGGGGTGCTAACGCGCTACTAGTAACGACACCGTTCCCGTAGAGGTGCAACAAATAACTGTTACTGTTCTTGGTACGTTCGGTTTTACCCTTGAAACAAACGGTAGCGTTTTACTCCGTTTACTTTGATTTTGTCGAGACGGAAGATGACAAGAACGTTGTTGTTGTCGGTCTGTAATCTATAAGCCATAATCTATAAACTATAAAACACCTCTGAGGTCCAGCGTCCACTTATTTATTGTACAAACTAGTAGTAGATTCGATTCGATTTGATTCGCTTAAAATGTATTGTCATCATGCAGCACAAGTACAGTACAACGAAAATAAGTTTGGCATCCAACCAGAGTGCAAATGTAGCGGTAAAGTACAACAGCAATATACAATGTACAGGTGATTAAACTGGGTACAAAATATACAAATGAGTACTACTAGTACTACTGAGTGTAGTGCTGATCAGATGTATGTACAGAGTTGTAGTATAATATAGTGATACAGGTGTAAAGACAGTATGGTAGTAGTCATACTGGCCAGCAGCGTAACTAGTAAGAGGAGGATATGTACAGAATATAGAAGTAAGATATAGTAAGTAACGTTGTGAGCACACCTGCTCTTCATCAGACCTGCGATGTTGCAAGGTCAACGTTATCTATCTATCTTCCCATCCCCACGTTATACGTCTATAATGTATCCAGACTGTGCTCAAGGCTATTAGGTCTATTGTGATGTTTCTTCTTGACTTGTACACGAAGACTTGTACAGCCCATGGGGGCTATTCCACGTGATCTTGGGATTTACAAATCCATACTGTACGTAGTAAAGAAATCTACCGTCAAAAGTGGGCACTCTAAAGTGATGACGTGCTAATTCACTTATGATGATATTGAATTGCGTGAAGGCAGGTCATCGCCAGCGCTGTTTCATCCCATTGGAGTGAGAGAGGAGACCCCCCCCCCCCCCCCCACCCCCTGCGAAGTATATATCACCTGCCAGCCAACAACAGGACAGTGTCCTTCACCAGGTTGAGCTAGCGGCGCTTTTAATCCAGCCTGTACTAGTTAGCCTGTAGTAGTTAGTTCAAGTTCAAGTTTCTTTATTAGTTGTCATACAAAAGTACAGAATACTTTTATACAAAATGCTTCTTTCTGTTACGCTCCAGAGACTGTGCTAGGCAAAAATAGATAAGTATAAAATAAAATAAGTATAAACCAAGTATAAAATAGAAGTCACGTACGTAGACACAAGTGTTCAGTATGTACATATGTACAATGTTCAATGCAGAGTAGAAGTAACTGAGTTACCATACAATATACTATACAATATATACTAATATACAATACTATACAGTGCAAAGCAGAAATGGGATCAGGTACAATTTAGGTACAATTTACAGTAAGGTGTAATGCGGTATGGGTTGTAGTGCAAATTCTTTACCAATAAATATAAAGTGTGTTTAGGTGTTCTAAAGTGGGTAAGTGGGTGCAGCAGTGAGTTGTTTGAGTGTGTGCGTGTGCGTGGATGTGTGTGCTGTGAGTGTATTTGATGGTTGTTGCATTGTTTATTGTTCGTTGAGCGTCCTGATGGCCTGGGGATAGAAGCTTCTTCTTAGCCTGTAGTAGTTAGCCTGTAGTAGTTAGCTTGTAGTAGTTAGCTTGTAGTAGTTAGCTTGTAGTAGTTAGCCTGTAGTAGTTAGCTTGTAGTAGTTAGCCTGTAGTGGTTAGCTTGTAGTAGTTAGCTTGTAGTAGTTAGCCTGTAGTAGTTAGCATGTAGTGGTTAGCCTGTAGTAGTTAGCTTGTAGTAGTTAGCTTGTAGTAGTTAGCCTGTAGTAGTTAGCTTGTAGTAGTTAGCATGTAGTAGTTAGCCTGTAGTAGTTAGCCTGTAGTAGTTAGCCTGTAGTAGTTAGCCTGTAGTGGTTAGCTTGTAGTAGTTAGCCTGTAGTAGTTAGCTTGTAGTAGTTAGCTTGTAGTAGTTAGCCTGTAGTAGTTAGCCTGTAGTAGTTAGCTTGTAGTAGTTAGCCTGTAGTAGTTAGCTTGTAGTAGTTAGCCTGTAGTAGTTAGCCTGTAGCGGTTAGCCTGTAGTGGTTAGCCTGTAGTAGTTAGCCTGTAGCGGTTAGCCTGTAGTGGTTAGCCTGTAGTAGTTAGCCTGTAGTAGTTAGCTTGTAGTAGTTAGCTTGTAGTAGTTAGCCTGTAGTAGTTAGCCTGTAGTGGTTAGCCTGTAGTGGTTAGCTTGTAGTAGTTAGCCTGTAGTAGTTAGCCTGTAGTAGTTAGCCTGTAGTAGTTAGCATGTAGTAGTTAGCCTGTAGTGGTTAGCCTGTAGTAGTTAGCTTGTAGTAGTTAGCTTGTAGTAGTTAGCCTGTAGTAGTTAGCTTGTAGTAGTTAGCTTGTAGTAGTTAGCTTGTATTAGTTAGCTTGTAGTAGTTAGCCTGTAGTAGTTAGCCTGTAGTAGTTAGCTTGTAGTAGTTAGCCTGTAGTAGTTAGCCTGTAGTAGTTAGCCTTGCTGGGTTTCAAGGCAGTGTGCACACTGCGTTCACGGCCTCCGTCAAACACAATGACCGCGCTTGCGGCAGCTCGTGTCTCTGGTTTGAAGGGTGAGGTCTGCTATTCGGCAGTGGCGAATCCTTATGGAAGCCAACGGAAGCCATGCCTCCCTAATATTAAAATATGAATTAACACTTTGGTTGCCTAAGGTTAAATTAATGATATACCATAGATTGCCAGCGCTATTTGTCTATGGAGAAAGTCCCCTTCTTTGCAGGGCTATAACTTTTAAAATTCTATTGATACATTGCCATTATTAGGGCCCATTCAAAGTCCTATATGTATTGTTCATTGTGTAGCAACGTTAAACTTTTTCATTCACATATTCATAGTAAAGTATGGTCTAATGTATAAGTATGTTTTCATCTCTTTCTGCAGCTTTCTCCAGAACGTGATATATAGCCCCAAATGCATTATATTGATGATGAAATACAGTTTGATGGCAATCAGCGCGATATAAAAAATTCCAACTAGACGTACTTCTAGAAGTTACTACACGTCATCTGATGTTGACCGGATGGGCGAGGGGGCGTTTATAATTCCGTGGGCAGCGTTATACCAATCATCTAATGTGGGTCAAATGTTGATAATATCAGTTATTATCGAAGACGGTAACGTTACACGCTGAAACTCACCCCAGTCTCCGCGCGCCGTTGGGCGATCATCGTCGAGTAGACATTTTATCATTATGGGATATATTATTACCCGGTCCATCTCCAGCTTGTATAATGGTATATACGTCCAAATCATGTTGTTTATCGAGTTATTGGCAATCGATCGCTATGTAGTGTGACGAGCTAGAGTGCCGGAACCTATACCGAGTGCCCGGAAGTAATATGGCCGACCAGCAAAACCTCTACTGCGCTTCCTGTTAAGCGGTTGCGCCGATCGGCCACCAGATGGCGCTCCTGAACCGCCAGAGAGCTCAGTGGGTCCTGCTGGTGGATCTCAGGCCAGCGGAGGGACATTATGAATCCGATCGCAGATTTTTGAAATATTGATATAAGGACGCTGTACAGCGTCCCCCGGCAACTTTAGCATGGCCAGGAAAGACGTCTAAAGACGGGCCCCGGCAGTCAAAGTGTTAATATCAAATATGAAATATGAAAAAAAAAAAAAAAAAAATAGTTTACATTCTTTTTCATCTGTGCATCTGTGTTATATATATATATATATATATTTTTTTTAATGTCTCCCTCTTCTCCTTCTCACTCCCTCTAACACACTGTCAGACTCACTGTGCTCACTGCAGCTAGTATAGGAGAGAGGCAGGGGGTAGGTCTCTTTCTCCAGGCTTCCAGCATTATAGAGTCCAAATCCGATCCTAGCCAATCAGATTCGAGCTGACTGCCACACCCTAAAAGTTTAAAACGGGGCTGTGAGGAAGACACTCAGCATATTTTCCCCTCTGCACTCTGAACATTGTATTAACCCGTAACTGTTCCCACGGGCCGAATATTGCCCCGATCCTCGCGAGATTAAATCCACGGGGACCTCTCGGCGTGCCGAAGCTTTTCCTAAATCACTTCCATCATCGAAAACTAGGGGAAAAGGTCGGCTTGCGACCCTGAAAATGTCGCGTGATTTTAAAAACGCTGTATTAAGTGAGCCTATTATGGGATCCACGCAAGCTTTCTATCGTGGAAACAACTGGGCGTCCCGCAACTTTTACTCATTCACATGTAGCCCCGAAAATGCTTAGAAAAGGAAAACAGAAAGCGTGGAATAAACTCGCCGAAACGGAAAAGTGTCCCACGGGCGCGCTGTGATTCCGATCCGCGTGATAATATTCACGGCCATAGAGGAGACCGTGGGACACCTTTTTGCAACCGAATATGTGTCTCGAATTTGCTCCCACGCGGCGTGCAAAATCGTGCAAGGAAAAATCTGACCAAAAATGAACCAATGCTCCAGCAGTATTAATGACCCTGATGTAAACAAGACAAACGTCTTTCTCTGGTCTGCATCCCCTTATACAATTGTGTGTATTGAGCCGTACTGTATTGTACCCATTCTGCAATCTGTTAAATAAATAAAAAGAAAGTTTGACTGGCCGCCGAGCCATACTGTAGTGTACATGGTGACTGCTTGACTTAAAAAAAAAAATAAAAAAAAAAATTAATAAAAATATTTAATAATTTTTTTTTTTATAATTTTTTTTTGGCTTCCCCTGTTATTTTACCCACGCGACGCCACTGCTATTCGGTGACCCTGACGTGATCATTCACACAGCGGTGCACAGGCGAGGTGAATCTTGAAGGTAAGTATACACCAATAACAAGTTGTACAACAAATAACTTCTCCCAGCGAGTAATACGTTAAGTAATAATGTTAGGGGCGCGGAATAATATCACTTTTTTTAGAGTAACGGGCCCAACGCTGTAAATGTTGCATTTATATAACAGCTTTTATCCAAAGTGCTTTATAATTTGGTTCCTCACATTCACCCATTCACTCACACATTCACACACCGATGGCGGAGCGAGGTGCCAACCTGCTCATCGGGAGCAATTAGATGTTAAGCGTCTCGCTCAAGGACGCTTCGACACACGCTGCCCCGGGAGGAGTGGGAATCGAACCGGGAACCTCCTGAGCCGCTGTAAGCTCAACCCTTCTCTCTCACCGTCTAGAAGAAAAAAAGGCCCCGGTCTCTCGATCCCCGGCTTCTCATCTCCTCTCCGTCTCTTCCTCCTCTTCTGATAATCTCTTTTTGTTCTTGTTTCCTCCTTAATCCTCCTTCTCCGTTCAGTCCTCCTGCGCTTTATCCCTCTCTCCTCTGTTTGTTCTCCCTAACCCCCCCCCCCCACGGCCAGGTCTCACTCTCTTTCTCAGTCTACGGCGTTGCCTCCTTCAGTTCAGTTCAGTTCAGTTCAGTTCAGTTCAGTTCAGTTCAGTTCAGTTCAGTTCAGTTCAGTTCAGTTATTTTTTATTTCGGGTTTTGGACACATAACAATGGTCATTCCATAAATCGGCAACGTTTTACCAGCTGCTATTGCAGCATTGTCCAATTGTCCGAAAGGGGCTAGGGAGAAGCACTAGGCTTGTCGGGCCCTACCCCTGAAGACTTACGTTTCTTTTTTTTGGTTTGTTTTACATTTACATACATACATAGTACATACATATAGTGACAAAAAAGATTTTTAATTGGGACAGAGCACACGGTCATCCCTGGTCAAGAGAGATGTCCATGATTTTTTTCTTCTACTGACTTGAGTATGATTTTTATGAACAATTTGCAGTGTAAGGTTCACATAATTAAAACAAAATTATCAACAATCCATCAGGATAAGTGGAAGGTGGAGATTTGGAAAAAACCTAAACTTAGAAAATATGTTGCAATTAAAAATGAGTATTTTACTGAACCTTATGTAATGTTAAACTTAAAGAGAAGACGGAGGTCTCTGTGTGCCCAGTTGAGGTCTGGCACCTTGCCATTGGCGGTGGAAGTGGGTAGATTCCAGGGTAAACCTGAGGAGGAGCGGTTGTGTGTTCTGTGTGATCTGGGAGTGGTGGAGGATGAATATCATTTTGTTTTTTATTGCCCTTTGTACACCACTTTGAGGAGGGCTTTATTTGAGAAAATTCAAATTGTAAACCCAGATTTGTTTTGGCAGTCTGAGAGTTGTATGTTGAGTTGTTTTTTTGTGGAGGACATCTTCGGTTTTGCAGGATTTTTGGAGAAGGCATGGCACCTGAGACAAAACACACTGTATCCTATATAATTGTATTTGAATTCACCTTGTTTTTCTGTTTATTTACATTGAGTACAGCTTGTGTTATATTACGTTTTATTGTATTTTCTTGTATTTTTTTATGGCCATCTTGGTCTATGTCATTTGTTAAGTAATTGGTCAAGTATATTATTATATACTTATTGGTATGTGTCTTGTAAGCCCATATGGGCTGGGCATACATCTGTATGTAAGACACGAAAATAAAAAAATATCAAATCAAATCATATAGTACACATTACAGTACACACATATAGTACACATTACAGTACACATTACAGTATAGTATACCTGCAGTATGTAATAGTATATAGTACATAATAGTGTATACAACACATATATAATGTGATATGAGATATATAGTAGGGATGTTCGATATTGGCTTTTTTACCGATATCCGATATACCGATATTGTCCAACTCTTAATTTCTGATACCGATATCAACCGATACCGATATATGCGGGGTCCCCCCCCCCCCAAAAAAACTGAATAATTTCAGGTAATTAACATTACATATCTCTTGTCGTGGAATTAACACAACATTATGCATACTTTTGACAATAAATTTGTTCTTACTTGCTTGCCTGGGTAAATAAAGGTTAAATAAATGTAAATTAAAAAAAGAAAAAACTATTTTTTTTTAAACTGATACAGATAATTTCCGATATTACATTTTAATGCCAATAATATCGGACATCCCTAATATATAGTAAATTATATATACAACATAATATAGTACCATAATATAATAGTATTAGGGCTGTCCCCGACTATGGATTTGGATGGTCGACCAAAATTTGCCGTTAGTCGACTATTGGTCGACAAAAAAAGAAAAAGAAAAAAGAAAAGACTAGAGTAGAATATATATTTTTTGTATCATTCCATTTGGGCTGTGGGAGTGCTTAATGTCAGAAGGAGTCGACTGAAGGCTTCTTGTCCTCTGCAAAAGCATGCAATTGGTCCACTGATGGATACATCTTGATATTTGTCTAGTCTAGTCTGTTCATTAGATGGGTGAAATCCTCTTTCAGTGCCTCTGTGCCTGTTTTCGTAGGCAGTTAGCATCTGGTATGTGTGCCATTAGCATTAGCTACGCTTCTAGGCCTCTTTTCTTTTGGAAAGAATGATAAAAAAAAATATATATATATAAATTATAAATATATATATATTTTTTTGTATTCGACTAAGAGGTTGGCTAGTCGACTACGGCTCCTTTCGACCGATTAGTCGACTAATCGACTAATAGGGGTCAGCCCTAAATAGTATATAGTGTAAATATAGTTTAATATAACATACAAATTCATTATAATATGATTATATAATATAATATGATATAACGTACAATACAGTATCATATGTTTTATTTTTTTATTAATATGCAATTAAAGCTCTTCTTCCCTTCTCTCTATCGAAAATAGATTTTGTTTGGCTAGATTTTTCAGTTTTCATGTGAATTCCTCAGTCGTTCCGTCCTTCCTTCAGTCCCTTCCTCCCTCCCTCCCTCCCTCCCTCCCTCCCTCCCTCCCTCCCTCCCTCCCTCCCTCCCTCCCTCCCTCCCTCCCTCCCTCCCTCCCTCCCTCCCTCCCTCCCTCCCTCTTTCCTTCCCACTCTCCATTCCTATGCCAGTGCATCTTCCGTGTGGCAGTATTTGGCGGTCAATGGTGTCACTATAAAAAAAAAGCACCTGTTTCACGAGCTATGTGTGTATGTGTGCTTTGAATATGCAGAGAGAAGGGAATGCACACATAACACAGTTCACAGATGGAGAAACAAACCTGCCTGTACTGCGTGTACTATTGTATAATAATCACACACGACACCAGCATAGGTCAATTTAAAAAATAATTGATGTTGACAACGTTAATATTCAATGAAACCTTGCTCGGCGCCACTGCTTGGGCCCTTTTCTGATTCAAAACAGGATCAAAACACAAGTTTGCTCTAGACAATTCTAGTGTTCATTAAGCATGCCCAATAACATTCAAACAGTAGATTTTATTTGGCATTTATAAGGGCCTCTCATGAGGACCAGAGCCTAATGCCCTGAACAAAAACCACCCCCACCCCTCTCTCCCATAGGCTGCATCACTATGAAGTATGGAACTCCCCTCTCCCATAGGCTGCATCACTATGAAGTATGGAACTCCCCTCTCCCATAGGCTGCACCACTATGAAGTATGGAACTCCCCTCTCCCATAGGCTGCACCACTATGAAGTATGGAACTCCCCTCTCCCATAGGCTGCACCACTATGAAGTATGGAACTCCCCTCTCCCATAGGCTGCACCACTATGAAGTATGGAACTCCCCTCTCCCATAGGCGGCACCACTATGAAGTATGGAACTCCCCTCTCCCATAGGCTGCATCACTATGAAGTATGGAACTCCCCTCTCCCTTATGGATCAGATTACACAATCTTCCACCATCCTGCTGTGTCTTGGCACGGAGACAGTCCGACAGATCGCCGCACGCCGTTGTTGGCATGAAGTTCGCCAGGGACCGGGGGGGGGGGGGAGGGGGGGTTCGGATTGGTACTTTTTATTTTGAGAAATAGTCAAAGAAGGGCGGCTAGGTGGTGTAGTGGGCAAGGCGCTCGCCACCAATGCAGGAGACGCTGGGTTCGAGCCCAGCTCTCCGCATTGCTATCAGCTTGGCTGGTCGTTCATACTAACACAATTGGCAGTGTTAGGGGTGGGAAAGCTGATGGGTGGGGATCGGACGTTGTGGACAGCGACTCCTACAGGTCGGTTGGTGCGCCTGCGCAGCAGAATCAGGAAGCGACGGGGGCGGCGTGTCCCTCCCACGCAGACCCCCGCCGCTGAGAGATCGCGCTGTGCAGGTGAAAAGATGCGACGGCTGCCTCCTCGAGTACCGGAGGGGACACGTGATGCAAGGCTTCGTCCACATTGCAGCCGGCTTGTGGGAGGCATGGCGTAACAGCGTTCGAGACAGGGGAGGGTAGAATTGGATGGTACGAAATTGGGATGGGAGAAAAATAGAAAATGGGAGACAAAAGTAGATAAAAAAAAAGAGAAATAGTCAAAGAACACGTTGCAGGAATTGTCACACTGCTAAGAGTTTTCGTTGAGCATCCCAGACAACCACATTGCTGTTTTTTTTTCATTTCCATTCAAGTTTGGAAATGTCTGCTCACACCAGTGTTTGTTGAAGGATTTATTTTTTTTTACTTACATTTACATTTAGTAATTTAGCTGACACTTTTATCCAAAACGACTTTCAAGTTCTGTACGACAAGTCAGCAGCAGGAAGGGTACAACTCTTACAGCTGAGTAACAATGTTCATCAAACAGCGCTGAAAGCTGCAGTGTTGAGTGCATAGTAGTAAAGAAAGACATATTAGTATAGTAGGAAGAGTGCATGAAAGTATAAGACAGTAAGAAGGCAAAAACTGTGTTCAGCAAAAACAAAAACAAAACGTTTTTGGCGCCCCCCTCTGGGTGGCGCTCTAGGCAACCGCCTATGTCGCCTGTAGGAAGCTGCACCCCTGCTCCCGGAGCTTGGATAGGAGCTATGTCTTTACATAACAGTTTGTACTAAAACCAGGGGGGGACAGGGTCATTTGTACAATGTTGATGGAAAACAGCTTCACTCCATTACAGTACGTGAAAACAACCACAATTCATATCGCCGCCTAAATGTCCCAACCTGAGCGTGACATAAGAGCAAAATGGCCGCCGTGTGACTATGGTCAACACTGTGTGGTATTTACCTGTAGCAGGTGAGCTCCTAGGTGCAGTTCAAACATGTCAGTGGCCAGAGAGTGAGAGGAGCGCCGTACTGTTGGGGGAGAGAGAGAGAGAGAGAGAGAGAGAGAGAGAGAGAGAGAGAGAGAGAGAGAGAGAGAGAGAGAGAGAGAGAGAGAGAGAGATCAACATCATATCAGAGACAGGCATAGATATTCCGTCTAGCTTCAAACACTCAGGAAAACTGATACCCCAAGTTCTTTGAATGGATTATTGGTGTAATCCACGTGAGCGGGATGCGCGTTCGTGCCGTTACTTTGCTCTCGTCTGTCGGCTCGGGCTGCATTTTTCGCTGATCATCCAATACACCATTCGAAAGTTTAATTTGACGCCTTTCGATCGCCACCACACTCCACCAATTGCATGCTTCTGTTCTCGAGCTACAAGACGATATATCTGGCGCGCGTCATTTGACAGGCACTCCGTCAAATGACCACATCCGACTGTAAACGGTCCTGAACTGACCAATCACCGCTGATGGCAAAAATGATTGATCACCGTTGTAGCCAAGGAGCGTCCGCTCTGAACGCGACCCCAGACGGGTGGGTGAGAGTGGGGAAAGTTGACGAAGAAGACCTTTGTCCCGACTCAAGCGTCAGAATGTTATGAAGTGGACGGCCATTTTGGATAATCACGCTGTATTTCTACCAGTACACACATTACAAAAACCTTTCTATAAAACTCATTTTCCATGGGATTTTTATAAACTTTGGACTGTATGACTATGAGACTTCAGGCTATAGAACCATTGTGTTTTCCAGCTCCTACCTCTCATCTGGAACCCAAAAACAGGAATCTGGCGACAAGTCAACACAAAAGTAAGGAGAAGATATTTTATTTCAGTGTGTTCAAACCTCTGTTTCTCTAATACATTAGCACTCAAAGTGATTTGTCTTTATTGACTTAGCGACTTCAGAATGTTACCTTTTGAAAGAGACCAGACTCATGCATGTGCTATAAGTATAAAGTATAAAGCTAAGCTTTGCAAAAAAGGTATGCAAGTCGCTTTCGTTTTCTGCAAAATGGGGGGTATGCTTAAGAGGTTAACATAAAAATGTAGTTGATTTAAAATTATTTGTATTATAATAAAATAGTATACAAGTAACAGGGCTGACACCTCAGTAACAGGGCTGACACCTCAGTAACAGGGTTGACACCTCAGTAACAGGGCTGACACCTCAGTAACAGGGATGCCACCTCAGTAACAGGGTTGACACCTCAGTAACAGGGCTGACACCTCAGTAACATGGCTGGCACCTCAGTAACAGGGTTGACACCTCAGTGACAGTTAACAGTTGCCGTATTGGTTATACTGCTTGTTTAAGTTACAGTTATGGGTGTAACAGAGTTATAATGGGACATTCATAAGCCTTTAATTCTTTAAACAAATCAGAATATTTTGGAGACAGATCGATTGAGGGGTTTTTAGCAGAGAAGATGATGAAAAATTATGATGACACTGTGGACATAAATGTAAATCGATCGCAGGCCTTTTTAACGGCGGGCATAGGCCGCCGCCCCCGGCGGACATTTACGCTCTACCGAGCGCACCTTTCTAGTTTTAAATCTATTGTAGAATTCTGATCACAATGTGAGCCTGACCATGATGTCATGGATGCGGTCTGGCTCATTTGATCACAGTTCAAGCAATTCATGACCATCCAGCCCTGTGCACTTAATAATGACGGCTGTAACTGTGGCCTGAGTACGATGCCATTTCTATTTAATGCCTTTACCATTGGTGTGTATCAACGTCCAAGTACATGTACTGCAATAATCCTACTATTGACCTTATTCTATATAAGACAATATTCAGATGAAGCTGTTTACATGGGTCGCTTGTAGAATTGTAGAAACACCATGCCTCATTTTTGCATTTTTTTAAAAGTTTTGCATTTTTGTACCTCATTTTGTACTTTAGGTTGCACTTTAGTTTGTATATTGTATATTGTATATTTTGTATAGTGTTTGGACTTTATTATTTTTTTTCTTTCTGTATGAAGCACATTCTCAGGGGGCTCATACAGAACCATGCATTTCCCTGTAATGTACAGTACATGTACTTTATACGTGACAACAAATAAAACAAAACTTGAAACTTGAATCATTCCATTTCTATTCCCGTTGACCTGCTCTACGCAGCACAGTCCGACTAATGACCGAAGACGCCTGTCGTCAACATCAGGTTTGTCTCACATCGCTAAAGAAGTCAGGCTTGTACTCTAATCAGAAATTCCACAGTCAAGATGTAAACCAGTGACAATGGACACAATGCACATAACAATGTGGACGGATGATGAGCTAGGGAAGAGAGCGGAGAAAATAAATCTAATATAAATAAATAAATACATAAATACAGCCACAGGAGGGAGGGAGGGAGGGAGGGAGGGAGGCATGGCCAGGCCATCTCATCATTTCTATGATTCGATTTCAACAATTTTATCCAAATGACTATTGTATGATCTGAGGTCAATCTTCATTGATAAGCAATAGAATTAAGTCGGGAGGCTTGAATCCATCTATCCACATAAGCCCCCTGTCCCCTGATACACACAGCACAGCACAGCACAGCACAGCACAGCACAGCACAGCACAGCACAGCACAGCACAGCACAGCACAGCACAGCACAGCGGCTGAGATTTATGCATCCAAAAGTGAGCGAGGACACGCACTGGGAGACACACACACACGTACACACATGATACCACCGACACACACACACACGCTCGCGCACACACACACACACACACGCACTTACACACACACACACACACACACACACACGCACACACACGCACACACACACACGCACACACACGCACACACACACACACACATACACAAAGTCACCGCATAGCTACTCTTAATGCATCCCAAACACAAGCTATCAGAGCTGCTTCAGTGCCAAAGTGGTGCTGTTTACCAAGGCAATTACAATACAAATAGAGGTGGAGGTGGCTTGGGAGGGGGAGGGTGAGGGGGAGGGGGAGGGTGAGGGGAGGATGACTATGAGAGGGGCAGAGAGAGCGAGAGAGAGAGGGGAAGACGAGGATAAGACTAGAGGAAGGCCGGCGTGATCGCTTTGTGTCCCCGAGCAGACGCGAGGGACGGCGTGGAGATTTGGTCATCGATGGGTTTTATTTTACTGTCTCTCTTGAGTCATAAGGAGTGCGTGTCCTCGCTCACACGATGGTCAAACACTCCAGCCACCCAAACAACTGCCTCTTTTCACTGCTGCGGTCAGGCGAGCACTACCGGAGTCTCATGGCCAGTACAGAGAGACTCAAAAGGAGCTTCTATCCCCAGACTGATGAATTGAAAATGGGGGACCCTGATGTAAACAAGACGAAAGCCTTTTTCTGGTCTGCATCCCCTTAACAATTGTTTGTATTGAGCCGTACTGTATTGTACCCATTCTGAAAACTGTTAATAACGTTTTCAATCAATCAAAACGGGCTGACACAGAGAGACTCAGAAGGAGCTTCTATCCCCAGACCATCAGGATGCTCAATGACTCATAAACACTAACAATGACTCATAACACTATGCAACACTAACTCATAACCCATTCTACACTCATTGCACACTCACTTTAAACACCTTTTAAACATTACACCATATTTTATCTATTTATTCCTAAAGGATTTGCACTAAATTTGCAATCAAATTTTAGCATTTTGTTCTTGCATTTTGTACATTTAAATTTTGTATATTGTATATTTTGTATAGTGTTACTTTATTCTTTTACTCTTTTACTGTATGAAGCACAATCTCAGGAGGGTCATACAGAACAAGCATTTCACTGTAATATGTGACAAATAAACAGGGGTGTAAAAAGTACCCAGAAATTATACTTAAGTGAAAGTATGGGTAATCTTAGTAAAAGTCTAGAGTATCAGACTAAAAACACACTTGAGTAAAAGTAAAAAAGTTTCTACGAAATGTACGTACTGAAAAAATTAAAGTAAAAACTTTTTTTTATTCCGGGGCAATGAAATGTTCCGTTTCGTCCTCTTCATCACTCGTACTATCGTTTGTGGCCATCTTCTGTAGATTGTCACTCTGACTGTCTGTTCTTCTGATAGCAGGTGTTTTATCAAAGATCCACGCTTTCTAGTCTTGCACAAGGACCAATCAGCGTGGGTATGGGCGGGTTCATTTTCCATCGATGGGGATTTGATTGGCTGTTTTTAAATAAAGTGCGGCCGCAGGATTAATAACGTTAACGTTAGTTCGGCCAGAGAAACAAATATACTAATTAAAATTGGACCTTCGAGATTTGTACTTTGTACTTTGTAGGTCTGCATTTTAAATGTAAGGAGTAAAAAGTATGTATTTTTTTCTCTGAAATGTAATTGAGTATACAAGTATACAAACCTAATAATACTTGAGTAAAGTACAAATCCCCCAAAAACAGTACTTAAGTATTGTAACAAAGTACAATTACTCAAGTACTTTACACCGCTGCAAATAAAACAAAACTTGAACTTGAACTTGAGGAAACTGAAAGCACTCAAAGCAGGCCAAAAAACTCTGAATATGCATCTGCAGCCCCACTTCCCTAAAACAGTCCACAAGCAGAAGAAATAACCAGATGTCATTGGTGTCCAACGTACCCAACCCCCCCCCCCCCCCCCCCACCTCCAATGTACAGCCCCACCCAACCCCACCCCACCTACCCAACCTCCTCCAATGTACAGTTTCTATGTCAAATGTATGTCAGTATTCCAATGTACAGTGTGTGTCCCCCCGACCCAACCCCCCCCCCCCACCTCCAATGTACAACCCCACCCCACCTACCCAACCTCCTCCAATGCACAGTTTCTATGTCAAATGTATATACTCTCTTTTTTTGGATTTTTTTAGTATCACAAACAGTACTGTATTTGAAAATCTGGTATGTCATAAATGTATAGATGTAGCAGTACTGTCTATCTGTATGTCGTGTGTGTCATATGATGAATTGAAAATGGGGGACCCTGATGGAAACAAGACGAAAGTCTTTCTCAGGTCTGCATCCTCTTAACAATTGTATGTATTGAGCTGTACTGTACTGTACCCATTCTGCAATCTGTTAATAAACTTTTCAGTCTACATCTCAAGTGTCTACGTTTCTGTCCACGATAGCCAAACGTATACTTTCACACTCCAGTCGCACTGTGCTACCAGCTCTGTACAAAGAGACAAAAGCTAAAGCGACACAGAACCACAAAGACACAGAGTGCATCTCAATAACAACAGGCGGGGGGGGGGGGGGGGGGGGAGACTCAGAGCTACGTTACAGTCATAAGCCCCCCATGTAATGACCAGCGTTATGTACTCCAGACTCTTTTCACACAATCACAGACTGGAGTCAACATAGCTGAAGTGTTGAAATGGTCTGTTTTGGAAGTGGGTGCTTGAAATAACTGATAATAACAATCATCATCATGGCGTTGCTGTCGTTACAGGCGATGTGCGGAACGTGGACGGGGCAGTGAGAGGGGCCGGGCTCGCCCCCCACATCAAACTTACACTTACACTTTAAACCTAGCTGCACATTTTAAACCTAGCTTAACACTTTAAACCTAGCTCCACACTTTAAACCTAGCTCCACACTTTAAACCTAGCTCCACACTTTAAACCTAGCATCACACTTTAAACCTAGCATCACACTTTAAACCTAGCTCCGCACTTTAAACCTAGCTCCACACTTTAAACCTAGCTCCACACTTTAAACCTAGCATCACACTTTAAACCTAGCTCCACACTTTAAACCTAGCTCCACACTTTAACAACCTAGCTCCGCACTTTAAACCTAGCTCCACACTTTAAACCTAGCATCACACTTTAAACCTAGCATCACACTTTAATCCTAGCTCCACACTTTAAACCTAGCTTCACACTTAAACCTAGCTCACACTTTAAACCTAGCTCCACACTTTAAACCTAGCATCACACTTTAAACCTAGCTCCACACTTTAAACCTAGCTCCGCACTTTAAACCTAGCATCACACTTTAAACCTAGCTCCACACTTTAAACCTAGCTTCACACTTTAAACCTAGCTCCACACTTTAAACCTAGCTCCACACTTTAAACCTAGCTGCACACTTTAATCCTAGCTCCACACTTTAAACCTAGCTGCACACTTTAATCCTAGCTCCACACTTTAAACCTAGCTGCACACTTTAATCCTAGCTCCACACTTTAAACCTAGCTGCACACTTTAAGACCCTCTCACTCTCTCAGACAGATACATGGAGAGAGCCTCACTGAAACAAAAAAGAAGTACAAATTATTATCCTAGTTATATTTAATCTATAACATAGCTGTTTTCAAATAGTGACAAAAAAATAAAAATAAAACATATATATATATAAAAAAAACAAAAAGT
>NC_140165.1:315165719-315167909 GCF_963971535.1 Notolepis coatsorum
CACAACACAAGACAGGTATGGTGGTTTGCCAAGAAACAGATATTTATTGAAACACAGGGAAAAACAGGGAAAAGGGCACTGTCCCTTTAAGGGAGAATCACAAATACAGGAATATAATATGAGGGGAAAGAAGGGTGCCTTTAAGAGGCGGGCAGGAAGGGAACACTATGGGAAGGTAAGGGAACGCCTAAGGGAAGGTTAAGGGAACGCCTTGGGACAGGGGAACTAGAGACTAGGTAAACAAGGGACAAGGAGAACTAGGGAGAGAGGACTAGGGACTAGGAGAGCTAGGGATAGAGGACTAGGGACTAGGAGAACTAGGGAGAGAGGACTAGGGACTAGGGGACTGAGGCCCGCGGAGGCGGGCTGGGGAACAGGGAGGAACTGGGAGGACTGGTGGAAATCATCTGGGCCGCTCTGCAGGACAGAGGAGATAGTTAATGCACAAAGGGAAAAAACAGAGCAGGTGCAGAACAGTCCAAATAACAAAGTGAACAAAGTAATAATATCTTCGTGTGACAAACACACAGGGGGAGATGTAAAGTCCAAAAATACTATTCTAAGTGAGAACCAAAAACAGAGGCAATACGCTGGGAGATGAAATGTCCAAACTAACTAACAGAGGCAATACGCTGGGAGATGAAATGTCCAAACTAACTAACAGAGGCAATACGCTGGGAGAGTGACATCACAATCAAACTCACCCAGCGTATGCGTAATGGTACAGGAACAGCAGCGGCGGGGTGCCGGCTGTCCGAGCCGAGGACAGAGTGGTGATGGAACAGGCGGCGGTGGCGAGGGTATCGCCACCGGGGAGCCGGCAGTCCGAGCCGAGGACAGAGTGGTGCTGGAACAGGCGGCGGTGGCGAAGGTGTCGTCACCGGGTAGCCGACTGTCGGAGCCGAGGACAGAGTGGTGCTGGAACAGGTGGCGGTGGCGAAGGTGTCGTCACCGGGTAGCCGACTGTCGGAGCCGAGGAACAGAGTGGTGCGCCACTGCTTGAGTGCGCACCGGAACCGAGAGACGCGTCGGGGTGCGTCTGCGAGGAGGAGTGTGCCAAGCACGAAGGTCTAGAAGATGCGCGTTGCGCGCTGGTCTGGAGAGCGTGCCAAGCTCGAGGGTTCTTGGAAGATGCGCGTTGCGCGCTGGTCTGGAGAGCGTGCCAAGCTCGAGCGTCCTTGGAAGATGCGCGTTGCGCGCTGGTCTGGAGAGCGTGCCAAGCTCGAGGGTTCTTGGAAGATGCGCGTTGCGCGCTGGTCTGGAGAGCGTGCCAAGCTCGAGCGTCCTTGGAAGATGCGCGTTGCGCGCTGGTCTGGAGAGCGTGCCAAGCTCGAGGGTTCTTGGAAGATGCGCGTTGCGCGCTGGTCTGGAGAGCGTGCCAAGCTCGAGCGTCCTTGGAAGATGCGCGTTGCGCGCTGAGGACTGGAGAGCGTCTGCGCTGGTCTGGATGTGCGTCAGGACGAACAGCTGCGCGGGGGTCTGCAGTGGAACGCTGGGGTGCCTCCCGTGGAAGTACAGGGAGCGCAGACCAGTCTCCCCCACAGGCAACGGCGACAGCTGGCGAAGGCTGGAGCAAACATCTCGACGCCGGAGAATGGAACAGCATAGGCAGACAGAGGATCTCCCGAAAGAGTCTAGATGTTTAGAGAATATGACTCGGCAAGTATACAACACGACCCCACGCCAAAACGAGGGGAAGCGCCCTGGTATTTAAAGCCCACAGGGGGACTAATTAGCCTGCCACCACAGGTGCGAGAGATAATAGAATATCGAACAGGTGTGGCCACTAAGGGTAAGGAACGAGAGGGTGGGGGCTAGAGAGAGTGAGTGAGAAGGGAAAATAAACAGTATAGAAGGGAAATAAACAGTATAGGCTTAAAGAAACAGAGAAAAGGTAGTGAGCAGCGGGCAAAACCTCACAGTATCCCCCCCTCCAACGGGAGCCACCCGGCGACCCAAAACAAATACAGACAGAGTGGCAGGGGGCAAAACAAGAGGTACTGGCCAAGCCAGCAGGGGAAGCCACCACAAGAGTGGGGCTAGCAAAAGAAACAGGGTCGCCGAGGGGTAACTGGGGGAACTGGTCTAGAGGAACTGGTCTAGAGGAACTGGGTCTAGAGAACAAGTCTAGAGGAACTGGTCTAGAGAACTGGTCTAGAGAACTGGTCTAGAGAACTGGGCTAGAGAACT
>NC_140165.1:315168109-315175609 GCF_963971535.1 Notolepis coatsorum
CAGCCAGGACTGCATGATAAGCAGGTCTTCAGCCCTCCGACCAGAATATCAAGGCCCATCTCTCCGGACATTCCCCGACACTCATTTACACAACTACTCCTCAACAACATGAAAGGCAGGGGAGAAAACTAGCCACATCAAATATTCCCCTCACATTATTTATAAACCGTATATATATATATATTTTATCTTTTTTCGACATCTTCCACCGTGCCAGGAACCTTCTGAATTTTTCGACAGCATTACCACCACGCCGCGCAAGTGCATCTCTGCATACCGTATACATATATATATATATATATATAGACGCGCTCCACTTCTGCCTTGTTAGTTTGACTCCTACACAGATAGATAATTACAAGGGAGAGAGTGAACGGGTGGTGAGGTGTGTGTGTGTGTGTGTGTGTGTGTGTGTGTGTGTGTGTGTGTGTGTGTGCGGGCGCGCGCGTGTGTGTGTGTCTGATAACTCTTCCTGTCAATTAGCTTTATTCCAACAAACACTTAAACGACCCCCGCGGATCCTTAACACGAGCTACCGCGCGCCGCTAAGCATCTGTCGATACCCCCGATGCAAGGCGTTTCCATTCCGCCCGCTCCATAATCAATAACGTTTCGCCGTCGTCTCATTGTATCGAATTGTATTCTATTTTTCGCCGGTGTTTTTTTAACCTTCCCTTAACCTAATGTTCTATTCGACGCGGCGGTGGCGGCGCTCTGCATGATCGTAGCGGCGGCAGGGGCGTAGTAGAGCTGTCCTAGCTAGCAGGGTACGTCGTCAGCTCCCCTCCCTCCCTCCCTCCCCATTGCCAGTCCCGGCCACACGCTCTCTGTATTGGGCCCCCGGGGGGTGGGCAGATGAGGCATAAAACAACCATGTCTCCACCTTGGGGAGCCTGTGGGCCAGGCATCAGGGCTATTGTGTGTCTGCGTGCCGCTCGACTTAAATGTGTTCATTTGCCTGACGCCCCTGACTCTCGCTCTCTCTCTCTCTCTCTCTCTCTCTCTCTCTCTCTCTCTCTCTCTCTCTCTCTCTCTCTCTCTCTCTCTCTCTCTCGGGGAGGGGAGGGGCGGCGGGCGGGGGCGGGGGGGGGGGGGGAGCGCTAACGAACCTCTGACAGCTGGAGGCCCTAATTAAACGTCCCCCGCTGAAAACAAACAGAGTGGGAGCCAAGTGAGCAGCCAGAGAGGACGCCGCCGGGGCCGTGTGTACGGCGGGCGGGCGGCTCTGAGCGCACGCACGGCGCACCGCCGTTTCTCCCTGCTGCTGCTGCTGCTGCTGCTACAGCGGCTTCAGATCACAGCCGAGACGACGGGACGGGATCAATGTTCCCTCTAATTTTTTGGGGGGGGGGGGGGGGGGGCATGCACACACACGCGCACTGTATGCCAAAGACATACAGTACATGCATGCTCACGCACATACGCACACACACACACTTTACATTTCAAATTTCATTTCATTTCAAACCTTTATTTAAAACTCGAAAGGCAACGGAGGTTTCCCCTAATTTACAGTCATGATGTCGAGTGTACATACATACAGAGTTAAGCAAAACATACAGAGTTAAGCGACAACAATTAAATCACGTGCAACTTGATTGACAAAGGTTGGGGATCAAGGTTTTAAACTCTGCAACAGAGAGAGGAGAATCACGCTGTCGGACTGTTGGAGTTCATGCCATGAGCTAGAGGGGCATCGTAGCAAAATGCAGATTTACCCTGTTCAGAGCAAACTCAGGGACCTAAAGGACCACTAGTCACTAGAACGGGTTCCATGGGTTCCAGAATTCCATTCCGATAATGATGTAGTATAAGGAGGTAGCTTACCACTAATGATGTAGTATAAGGAGGTATCTTACCAATAATGATGTAGTATAAGGAGGTAGCTTACCAATAATGATGTAGTATAAGGAGGCAGCACGGTGGTGTAGTGGTTAACACGGTCGCCTCACAGCAAGAAGGTCCAGGGTTCGATTCCCGCTTGGGGACCAGGTTTCCATGACGCCAGGTACCCATGGTGGGGGGGTATCTCCCGGGCCTTTCTGTGTGGAGTTTGCATGTTCTCCCCCCTCTGTGCTCGCAAGGGTTTCCCCCCCGATAAGATAAACCCAATGGAAAAACATGCACAACAACAGATCGCTAACGCTGTGGCGTCCTTGACGAAGACGGACAGGAGCACTTGGATTGGTCCCCTGGCGCGGCTCACGTTGACGCCTGTCTGCTCCCGGCTGCCCTTGGGGGGGAAGGACGACGGGATGGGTTAATCGCAGAGACGAATCGCATCGGCGATCCTACAGAGACAATGCATGCATGTGTGTGTGTTCCGGTGTGTGTGTGTGTTGAGGATAATTGCATGCCAATTAAAGACCTCTGAGCAGGTCCTGCATTATTATTATTATTATTATTATTAGCTTATCAATAATGATGTAGTATAAGGAGGTAGCTTACCAATAATGATGTAGTATAAGGAGGTAGCTTACCACTAATGATGTAGTATAAGGAGGTAGCTTACCACTAATGATGTAGTATAAGGAGGTAGCTTACCAATAATGATGTAGTATAAGGAGGTAGCTTACCAGTAATGATGTAGTATAAGGAGGTAGCTTACAGTACCACTAATCATGTAGTATAAGAAGGTAGCTTACCACTAATGATGTAGTATAAGGAGGTAGCTTACCAATAATGATGTAGTATAAGGAGGTAGCTTACCAATAATGATGTAGTATAAGGAGGTAGCTTATCAATAATGATGTAGTATAAGGAGGTAGCTTACCAATAATGATGTAGTATAAGGAGGTAGCTTACCACTAATCATGTAGTATAAGGAGGTAGCTTACCACTAATGATGTAGTATAAGGAGGTAGCTTACCACTAATGATGTAGTATAAGGAGGTAGCTTACCAATAATGATGTAGTATAAGGAGGTAGCTTACCAATAATCATGTAGTATAAGGAGGTAGCTTACCACTAATGATGTAGTATAAGGAGGTAGCTTACCAATAATGATGTAGTATAAGGAGGCAGCTTACCAATAATGATGTAGTATAAGGAGGTAGCTTACCAATAATGATGTAGTATAAGGAGGTAGCTTACCAATAATGATGTAGTATAAGGAGGTAGCTTACCAATAATGATGTAGTATAAGGAGGTAGCTTACCAATAATGATGTAGTATAAGGAGGTAGCTTACCAGTAAGGTAAAGTAAAGTCAAATGAAAAACAATTCAACAAGTTAATCTAAGTCTTTGAGGTCCCCCAAACATGTCTTTGAAGTCTTTGAAGAAATAAGAAACCCTCTCTATCCCTGTTTCAGTCCTGTTCTCCAGAGGCTGTTTCTGAGCCTGCGCTGTCAAAACGAGATCCAGATCAAACGCTCAGACGTGACGCTGCAGATCAAATATGACTCAAGATCCAGCAATAGCAGCAGAAAATCTACAGTAACAAAATGCTGCCAGAAACATTATTTCAGGTTCAACTTTAGGTAGAAAATAGAAGCTTAAGTAGCGAGCCGTGCGGTCTTGCACACACACACACATGCGCGTCTTTCAGAGACACCTCTTCGCGGTGCACGCGCGCATACATTACGACGAGGCATTCCGAACTACGGCGATCGCGGCTGCGATTCTGAACGGCTGGTTTTCAAGAGGGAGGGTTCTCGTCTCAGCTGGACGGCAGGAAAGGCACAAAGCACATCATTTGACATTGTCTCAGTGTAGAGACGACCCCTCATTCTGTAAAAAACAATGCAACACACACAGGAAAAAGGTTATTTTTTCATTTAGGACCCCTTTAAAGGACCATACCGCCTAATTCGGACTTCTTGCCATTACCAGAGATCGTCTCTGTCTTTAACCCTTTCACTACCACACTACAGAAGGTTAACCCTTTCACTACCACACTACAGAAGGTTAACCTTTCACTATCACACTACAGAAGGTTAACCTTTTCACTACCACACTACAGAAGGTTAACCCTTTCACTACCACACTACAGAAGGTTAACACTTTCACTACCGCACTACAGAAGGTTAACCATTCACTACCACACTACAGCAGGTTAACCTTTCACTACCACACTACAGAAGGTTAACCTTTCACTACCACACTACAGAAGGTTAACCTTTCACTACCACACTACAGAAGGTTAACGGGTCAGACCGTTTAGCTCAGCTGGTTAGTGTGGCCGCATTAACGGCCGGTTAACCGTCTGTAGTGTGGTAGTGAAAGGGTTAACCTTCTGTAGTGTGGTAGTGAAAGGGTTAACCATCTGTAGTGTGGTAGTGAAAGGGTTAACCTTTTGTAGTGTGGTAGTGAAAGGGTTGACCGTCTGTAGTGTGGTAGTGAAAGGGTTAACCTTATGTAGTGTGGTAGTCAAAGGGTTGACCGTCTGTAGTGTGGTAGTGAAAGGGTTACTTGTCTGTAGTGTGGTAGTGAAAGGGTTAATGTTCTGTAGTGTGGTAGTGAAAGGGTTAACATTCTGTAGTGAGGTAGTGAAAGGGTTAACATTCTGTAGTGAGGTAGTGAAAGGGTTAAGACGTGTCCGGCCCATGGGTTGTGTTGTCGGGCGTTACAAATACATTTGATTTGATTTGATTTAGTGTGGTAGTGAAAGGGTTGACCGTCTGTAGTGTGGTCGTGAAAGGGTTAACCTTCTGTATGTGGTAGTGAAAGGGTTGACCTTCTGTAGTGTGGTAGTGACAGGGTTGACCTTCTGTAGTGTGGTAGTGAAAGGGTTGATCCTTTGTCGCGTGGTAGTGAACGGGTTAACCCTCCGTATTGTCGCAGTGAAAGGGTTAACCCTTTGGTAGTGTGGTAGTGAAAGGGTTAACTAGTGTTGTGTTTATAGATGTTTAAAGTGTATGTTCTGGTAGGTCTCAGCTATACCTTTCACACTGGCACTGATGTTGAAAAGGGGTGAAAATATACTCCATGAAACTTGATAGTCGATAAAGGTCATTTAAACTTACTGTATCATTTATTTCCCGCTATATTTAGTCATTTAGCACTTTTGTCCAAAGCGACTTACAAGTTCTGTTCAACAGGTCAGCAGGAAGGGTGGTGCAACTCTGGCAGCTAAGTAATGTTGTTTGTCAAGATCTTGAGTGCTACAGTCTTGAGTGCATAGTGGTGGGCGACAGTGGCGAGGGTGGTAGTCTGGTAGAGCGGTCGTCTAGTAATGTCGATGTGTCCTTGAGCAAGGCACTTAACCCCTAACTGTTCCCGATGAGCAGGTTGGCACCTTGTCGGTGAATGGATGTGAGGCATACATTGTAAAGCGCTTTGGATAAAAGCTGTTATATAAATGCAGTCCATTTAGTGTAGACATATTAGCATAGTAGGTAGGTTAGTATATATATATATATATATATATATATATATATATATATATATATATATATATATATATATATATATATATATATATATTTTTTTTTTATATTGATTGAAGAAGTGTGTTTTTAGTCAATGGTAGAAACTATTATTCTACTACAAGACATTCAAATTTGTGCACCAACCAGAGGCACCTTGGTTCTCTTTCTTTTATACATTTTCTACTACTCTACATTGACCAAAATGTAAATTCATTAATTCATAATAAACTCAGAAGTTCTAGTAGCGTGTAGCGAACAATAAAACGAGTCTAGCAACTTTCAAACTAATTTCAAGACCAATGGAATTGATATCAGCTAAAAACACACACTGTACCTACACCTACGAACACAACATTAAAGACGGGCAATCTCCACGGTCAAAATCAGACTGGTAAAAAAATCCTTTCATTTGAATGAGCAGGTCAAATCAGACATGCCCTATTCAATACACTTTTAGGACATACTATACTGTAGATATAAAAAGCATCTGTCTGGCTTCCTATTACAGCGGAAATAGAACCAAATCCTTTAAGCTAGTTGGCCCGTTTCCAAGTTTGTGACCCCTATCCGAGGCGGCCAGATCTCAGAACGATTAGCCCGCGGTCGTAGCCAAGGCCTCTGTGTGGCCAAAGGGTGACTTGGCCTGTCGGTCCAAGAAGGGCTTATTCCATACAGGTCCAACGGACAAACCTCAATCTGAAGGAAAAGCACTTTACTACGGTCATAAAATACAGCGAACCCTCGACTAAATCAATGATGGAAGAAAATCTACGGTCTCTTAACGTCTCAGCAGGTCAAGGGCTGAGATGTTAAAACGGTTAGAAATGTCACTTTTTGGCACCAAGCTTCCTCACCGTTGTGTGACCTCTTAAAAAATGGGGCTAGTTTTGCACAACACGTCTGACGATTGCGTACCCAAAGTAATTTGCGATTTATTATACTTTATATACTAATATAGCAATGAGTCTGGTCTCTTTTGAAACTAAACATTCTTATCTTTCTTCCACAACAAAGAGGAATCTAACTGTAGATTGTATAGTATAGCATGTATAGTAGTGTACATAAGACCCAGTGCCTCATCCTTAGCTAACTGTGTATTGCACTATCGCAGGACCTTAGCATGTCTTACCATGCTCTTGTAAACTTTATTTACATATACCTGTTGTTATTACACACAATCCTATTCCTGTCTATTACTTGTGTCGCACATCGCTGCGGGCATGACCCCCCGCATTTCACTGTATGCTTGTATGCTGTGACAAATAAAACTCTTGACTTGACTTGAATCACTCTGAGTGCTAATGAAATAGAGTTAAAGAGGTTTGAACACACACTGAAGTAGTGTTGTCACGATACTGGAATTTCGACTTCGATACGATACCTTGAAAAGTATCGATACTTTCGATACTTTCAATACCAAAAAAAAAAAATTATAATAATTATTTTTCTATTATAATTTTTTTTTTTTTTTTTTTTAACAAATTTTGCTTTTGTTGCTGGTTGATTCTCCTCAGCTTCTCTCTGGTACTATACGAGAAGATAAATACACTTTTAAAACCCTTTGTTTATCTTTAGATCAGAGAGAGAGAGAGAGAGAGAGAGAAAGAGAGAAAGAGAGAGTGGCTGCTGGAGATTTTAGGTCTACTGAGCGCACCTTTCTAGTTATGACCCGTCACCCGAGAGAGAGAGAGAGAGAGAGAGAGAGAGAGAGAGAGAGAGAGAGAGAGAGAGAGAGAGAGAGAGAGAGAGAGAGAGAGAGAGAGAGAGAGAGTTCTCCGGAGCTATGCTCGGAGCATTTATTAACGTTACATTTTCAACAACATTGCTGCTAATTGGACACTTCATGGAGGCGGGGTAACGTTGTGTCGAGTTCATGTGTGTACTGGTGTAGGATGGGCTCCGGCTCCGCTAGACCTAACGTTGGAAACGGGGTAGTTGTGTCGAGTTCATGCGTGTACTAGTGTAGTGGGCTCGGCTTGACATTACTCCGTTTCCATGAAGTAATAGGTGGCCAGCTAGCTAGCATTAAGCTAACGGAGGAACGACAGCTAACGTTAGCTAATAATAGCGTTGTTTACAAACTGAAGACAGGGCTGCGCTGCCCGGCTGTGAGGGGGAGGAGGCTGCAGC
>NC_140165.1:315180609-315195035 GCF_963971535.1 Notolepis coatsorum
TTACTGCGGACGACCAGCTAAACTGAAAACAATGTGGAGAGCTGGATTCGAACACGCGAATCCTAGCGTCTCCACACTGGTGGCGAGTGCCTTGCCCACTACACCACCTAGCCGCCCCAACTACCGTTTGGTCTTTAAAGGCAGACACCAGCTAAAACACACAATACAGTAGTTGCTTTATTTTGTGACTAATTTACATATACCAGCTAAAACACACAATACAGTAGTTGCTTTATTTTGTGACTAATTGCTTATTTTACATCTATAAATAAAACTGCCCAAGAATGGGTGTGAATTAATTAATTAGAAATTGGCTGAAAGATTTACTTAAAGGTGGGGTGCAATAGATTAGATTAGATTAAAATGTATTGTCATCATACAGCACGCTGCACAACAAGTACAGTACAACATAAAGAAGTTTGGCATCCAACCAGAGCGTCAATGTAGCAGTAAACTGCAACAACAATATACAATGTACAGGTGATTAAACTGGGTACAAAATATACAAATTAGTACTACCGAGTGAGTGTAGTGCTAATCAGTTGTATGTACAGGGTTGTAATATAGGTGCATTACCTAGTTATCTCTACACTTTTAGTAAATCGATTTTTAAAAAGAAACTCAAATCCCACTTTCAGCTGTTGCCTTAATGTGTGTATTACATTTGTGTATGTGTTTTTGCCTATTAGCATACAAGTTTTCTCATTTTGTATCTTTAGAGATGGGTATTTATTGCATGTTTTAGTTAATTGCTTTGTTTTTCATTTCTATCTATAGCATCTGTGAAAGTAGCCTACTTGCGGGATGCTAAATCCTTGTTTTTATCTTTTGTATCGATCTATGCATTCATTGTTTGATGTATTATGTTGTGTGTGGACCCCAGGAAGACTAACTGGGAGCCATGGCACCAGCTAATGGGGATCCTTAATAAAATCAAATAAAAATAACTACACTCAGTAGTACTAATTTGTATATTTTTATATACATATATACAGTACATACCGCACATATATAATGGTAAAAAAAAGATTTATAGAGGTGCTTCTGCCTGATTGCATCCACTTTTTTCCAAGCCTTTTGCTATATGTTCAGTCTTTCAGTGTTGTCATACCGTACTCAAGCTCAGCCATAATCCATTTTACTGCCCCAGAGAAGTTCTACTGCCTTCATATACTGCTGAAGCGGTCAGGCCAGAGCGGGGGAGAGTGTGGCAGGCGGGGGGAGAGAGGGAGCGAGCATCTCTGGCCTGAGGGCACGGCACCAGGGGTGCTAGGGGCCACGCCGGCCCTTTAAATGTCAACACAGCACACAGTCTGGTGGGAGAGTGAGAGGGATATGGCCGACTGGTCCTAGAGGGAGGCGTAGAGGGGGATAGGTCAGTGATGGACGTGGGAGAGGCAGTGTGTGTCCTACTGTTGGTGTTACTGGTGATCTTGCACACAACACAGTGAAACGCTGGTTATAAACACTTCCTACGAAACCATAAACATGGATCGTTATTAGGGATGTCCGATATTATCGGCCTACCGATATTGGCATTAAAATGTGATATCGGAAAATATCGGTATCGTTTTTTTTTTTAAACGTTCTTTTTTTACATTTCTATAACCTTTATTTACCCAGGCAAGCAAGTAAGAACAAATTCTGATTTTATTTATTGTCAAAAGTATGCATAATGTTGTGTTAATTCCACAACAAGACATATGTAATGATAATTACCTGAAATTATTAAGTTTTTTGGGGGGGGAAAACCCTGCATATATCGGTATCGGTTGATATCGGTTGATATCGGTATCGGAAATTAAGAGTTGGACAATATCGGTATATCCGTATCGGTAAAAAAGCCAATATCGAGCATCCCTATCATTATATATATTTAAAAAGAAAAAGTGGAATCAACAATAGACTCTTATCTCCCCATCTATCCCTCCATGATATGTAGCTGTTTCTCTTTGGACCTGGCCTGTTGATTCATATTTTCCACTGTAGTTTCCCCACTAAGGGAAGTAGCCATTATTGGGTGACTGTATTATGTGAATGCAGTATGTTCATTGAAAATAAATATTGAGAGCCATTGCAATAAGCCAAAACACCAACATATTTGAATAGTCTGTATATACCTCCCATACAGACGATGAACATGATCTGTTTATGGAATGGAATGGACTGCATTTATCAGAACAGCTTTTATCCAAAGCACTTTACAATTTGTTCCTCACTTTCACCCGTTCACTCACACATTCACACACCGACGGCGGAGGAGACCATGCAAGGAGGTGCCGACCTGCTCATCGGGAGCAGTTAGGGCAGGGGTGTCAAACTCATTTTCACAGAGGGCCACATCAGCATTATGGTTGCCCTCAAAGGGCCAAAGACCGTATAAATGTTAATGTAATGTAAAATAAATGTAGCTACACATTTACATATTGTTAAACATGGTGTTTCTGTATTTATTACTTATTCAAGTTATACATATTGCATATTAATTTGCATAAATGTAAAAATATATGTTAGCTTATGTTATTTTAACAAATAATTTTAGTTTATCAGAACCCCATATTACTCCACCAATCAATGATCAAACCATTCAAGTAAAAAAACAAAGAAGAATATCATCAAATACAAGCTATGACATTAAGTTTGTTCAAAACCTTTTTGTCACAGTCAAGAGGGGCAGAACTAACAACTGTGAGCTGCAAAGAACACGTGGGACAGATGTAGCAGATGTTACAAAAACAAATGGCTGCACACAACCTTGCAGAGACCATACATCCAACTAATGGAAGATAGTTTAATTAACAGATTGCAGAATGGGTACAGTACAGTACAGCTCAATACACACAATTGTTAAGGGGATGCAGACCAGAGAAAGACTTTCGACTTGTTTACATCAGGGTCCCCCATTTTCAATTCGTAATGGAATTGCTATTATGTGTCTGCATGAACACACAACTGTAACTGTACTCAAAAATAACAAAATAAGGGTTGTCTCAGTTCACAACTATATTGGTCAAGTTTTGGGTGGGACTTGTTTGCGTCCCTACAGCTTCTTATTCAATTGAGCGAGATGCTCGGTTATGTCACACAGCCAGTTTGCATCTGACAGTTCAGACAATATTTCTTCAACCCTTTGTTACCTATTCCGCCTGGATCTTTTTTGTATTTTGAGCTGTAAAATTGTCAAAGAATGTCTGAGGAGTAAGTGCTTTTGGCTTTTTTCCTTTGTTACCTCAGATGTTCAACATACATGTATGTGTAAGAATGTGTAATAACTAAGGCTGTCAAAGTTAAAGCTTTATTAACGCATTAACCCACAATTATTTTAACACTGGTATTTTTTAACCCAATATTAGTGTAAAAAAAAAAAAAAAAAAAAAATTTTTTTTTTTTTTTTTACCTGAGCTCTTGGGGGGCCACATCAAATGACGTGGCGGGCCGGATTTGGCCCGCGGGCCGTGAGTTTGACACCTATGAGTTAGGGGGTTAAGTGTCTTGCTCAAGGACATGCTGCCCGGGGAGGGAGGAGCAGGAATCGAATCGGGAACCTTTTGATTACCATTTACCATGAGGCAACCGCTCTCTACCTCCTCTAAAGATAATAACTTTAAAGATCACATGTTGACGTCGTGTGACTCAGCCTCTATTGGTGTCACCTTGTGATGAGCACGTAGCTGTACTGTGGGCCACCGTACAGTACAGCACACACGAAGCACACACACTGCACAAATAAGAAATTATGATCACGTGGGATGACGTTTTTGGAGTATGGGTTGCACACTATTACCAGGCCTATTCTATTCTATCCACGCTGCTTCTATTTTATTTTATTTTATTGAAGTTTATTTTAAATATGCAACATAACAAACAAACTAGGGATGCTCAATATTGGCTTTTTTACCGATACCGATATACCGATATTGTCCAACTCTTAATTTCCGATACCGATATCAACCGATATCAACCGATACCGATATATGCAGGGTTTCCCCCCCCAAAAAAAGGAATAATTTCAGGTAATTAACATTACATATGTCTTGTTGTGGAATTAACATAACATTATGCATACTTTTGACTATAAATAAAATCAGAATTTGTTCTTACTTGCTTGCCTGGGTAAATACAGGTTATAGAAATGTAAAACATAAAAGAAAAAATTATATTTTTTTTGAAAACCGATACCGATATTTTCCGATATCACATTTTTATGCCAATATTGGCAGATAATATCGGACATCCCTAAAACAAACATCAAGTACATATATAGCCTTAAGCCGTTAAAATAAATGTATATAAAAAATGGAAAAATAACAAAGAACAAACAAAAAAGTCAAACACATTTTTCTTTTAATAATACCTTATTAATATTTGCCAAACTGTATGTTACCCTGTAAAGTTCCTCTAGCCATTTTGTTTTATACATATATACAACTTTATTACATGGCGTTTTCACATTCGCCGAAATGCTTGCTTGTGATTGGTCAATAGCCCCCCGACAGCGGTCATTATTTTTCAATAATGACCGCTGTGGGACAATAATGACCGCTGTGCGCAGCTGTTCGCAATCAAGCCCACTGACACACACTGTTTCAGTGCAATTAGACACTGCCGGTGTTCTGCTGCCGGCGATGACAGGGGGCGGAGCGACGAGCGGAGCCAGAACGCAGCCAGAACCAGTGTTGCGAGTCGATGTAAAATGAATTAGGTATATTGTTAGTAAGTTAGCCATGTAATAAGCGGGATAATGTATAGCTATACTCGGTCATTGTCGCAAAATAATTGACCTTCACTGACGTTTAAAACACCTCGCCGAAGCGGCTCGGTATTTTAAACTCCGTGTCGGTCAATTATTTTGCGACAATGACCTCGTAGCTATACATTATCCTTTACATATACCTACATAATGCACACATATACATTTATATATACATACATACACATACATACTGCCAGTTATCAAACTCTTTCTTCATCTCTGTACCGCTGTAAAATCATTTGACTGTATTTTATTTTAAACTGTTTTATGTTTTGACATTGCTTTAACTCCACAATCAGACCGTTCCATAATTTTACTCCGCATATTGAAATACAAAGACGCTTCATGGTCGTTCGAAAACTGTATCTTTTGAAATTAAATGTTCCCCTTAAATTGTAACCCACATCTTGCATGTTGAAGAGTATTTCTATTCTATCCGCTCTGCTTCTATTCTATCCGCTCTGCTTCTATTCTATCCATGTTGCTTCTATTCTATCCTCGCTGCTTCTATTCTATCCTCGCTGCTTCTATTCTATCCTCGCTGCTTCTATTCTATCCGCTCTGCTTCTATTCTATCCGCTCTGCTTCTATTCTATCCGCTCTGCTTCTATTCTATCCGCTCTGCTTCTATTCTATCCGCTCTGCTTCTATTCTATCCGCTCTGCTTCTATTCTATCCATGTTGCTTCTATTCTATCCTCGCTGCTTCTATTCTATCCTCGCTGCTTCTATTCTATCCTCGCTGCTTCTATTCTATCCTCGCTGCTTCTATTCTATCCTCGCTGCTTCTATTCTATCCTCGCTGCTTCTATTCTATCCGCTCTGCTTCTATTCTATCCGCTCTGCTTCTATTCTATCCGCTCTGCTTCTATTCTATCCGCGCTGCTTCTATTCTATCCGCTCTGCTTCTATTCTATCCGCGCTGCTTCTATTCTATCCGCTCTGCTTCTATTCTATCCTCGCTGCTTCTATTCTATCCGCTCTGCTTCTATTCTATCCGCGCTGCTTCTATTCTATCCGCGCTGCTTCTATTCTATCCTCGCTGCTTCTATTCTATCCGCTCTGCTTCTATTCTATCCGCGCTGCTTCTATTCTATCCGCGCTGCTTCTATTCTATCCGCGCTGCTTCTATTCTATCCTCGCTGCTTCTATTCTATCCGCGCTGCTTCTATTCTATCCTCGCTGCTTCTATTCTATCCACGCTGCTTCTATTCTATCCACGCTGCTTCTATTCTATCCAGGAACTATTCAGGAACGTGGCATCGCAGCATTCTGTCTGAACGCCACACACTTATACCGTCTTGCTAGGTCTTGCTAAGAGAATCCATAATGCCGTGAAGACGTCTATGTGAAAAGGGCTACTGACAGAGGACCGCTAATCCAGTGGGGGAGTGGTTGGGGGGGTTAAGGGGGGGGGGGAGTTTAGGTGAGTGGTTGGGGGATGGTTAGGGAGTGGTTGGGGGGGGGGGTTAAGGAGGGGGGGTTAGGTGAGTGGTTGGGGGATGGTTAGGGGAGTGGTTGGGGTGGACTTTTGTTCACACCTAATACTTGACTGCATCTTTTCTCTGAATCAAATCAAATTTAATCAAATCAAATTTATTTGTAAGGCCCGACAACACACGTTAATGTCCCCGTGGGCCGGACACGTCTTCTTTAAACAAGTCAAGAAGAAACATAACAATAAATCAAGGACAAAACAAGAACACCATAAGGTCCAACAAATTAAAAATAAATGCAAATAAATGAATGAATGCAAACACTCCCAGACATACGCCACGCGAAGGTAAGGAAAAACTCACTAAAAGCTAACAATAGGGAAAAAATGCTCCACAGGCAGTGTGGAGGAGAGAAACCTTAGAAGGGCCATTCAAGGGGGGGATCTCCCTTCTTAGATGTCGGTGATAGTAGTGTTGCAGAGGGACAGTTGGTAAGCATGCACTCATGTGTGTATAAAACACAGAGGAGTGCGTGCAATAGAGTGCTCTGCTTTGAGACTTGAGGTTTAACAAGATTCAAAATAAGCATATAGCTTCTTCAATATATATTTTCAGATTTCAATCTTAAGACACATAATCAAATCAAATCAAATCAAATTTATTTATAGGGCCCGACAACACACGTTAATGTCCCCATCATTTGAAAGCTTACACTCTCCCCCAAGATGTCCTACTCTCTCGCTGCTAACTCTCCTCGAGCGGAGGTCCTGACTGACGAGCAGCAGGTGCGTTAAGTGGGAGAGACGTGTCTGAGGAGGAACACTGTTTCCGTCTTCTGCGCTCATCTCGCCAACGCGGTGGACGATGTGCTAGCGCAGGGGTTCCCAAACTTTTATTTTAATTTTTTTTGTCAGGCGACCGATTTTTTAAGCCAAATATCACTTCAATCCTATTAAGTTAGTTCAAGTTAGTTATTCATTTATATGTGCTATTTATGAGAGGGCTAACTTGTTGCAAAATAATAATGATAATAATAATAGCCTCATTAAAATACTATTGTTGCTTCGGTTGTTTTCAGCGTTTTATGTGCATAATCTGTTATTTAGTTTGAAATGTTCGTTGAAATAAGTAGATTTTTTTGTTTTTGTTTATTTATTAAGTTAATATAAAACCATATAGTCACATTTTAGAATACAATAGAATAGAATTTTAGAATACAACTAGAAACACTGTCCTGGCCTGCTTCTAAGTTCAGTGGCCTGAAATTATTTTTATTTTTATTTTTTTTAAATCATCTCGCGGCCCTCCCGTGGCTGCTCGCGGCCCACCTTTGGGTCGCGACCCCGACTTTGGGAACCACTGTGCTAGCGGGCCGCCGGGCACCGCGCTCAATAACTGTCACGTAGAAAAAATAACTCCTTGCCGTTCGATTGGAAAATGTCGACGGTCTGTGTGCAAGCGGCTGTGTTTAAAGGTTTCCCAGTTAAGCTCAAAGTTGAGCCGACTTCAAACGGTGAGATTATTGACCTGCGTCAAACAAACCCTGCCCTCTTTTCTTGATACCCCCCCCCAATTGCATTCTGTCACTTTCCCCGCTGCGATTGGAGGATCAAGAGAAGAGGTTTGTGATAGGTCAATTCTCTCGGGGAAGAGGGGGAGACGTTTGAAGACCTTCCAGTTTCAAGTGTTACACATTAAAGAGTCCCTCTGTGGGGCGCCCTCGTGGCGCACCGCCATAGTGCCTCGCACACCTACGCGGCCGTCCCTGGTTTATCCTCCCGACATTTGTCGCATGTCTTCCCCGCCTCTTCTCCCGTTCATCCTCTCCTCCTCTGTCGGTCATGTCTGACCATGAAAAAAGCAATAAATGCTAAAAAATGAATCTTTAAAAAAAATATTAATAAAAAAAATAGTTCCTCTGTGTTTTGTGTTCTGACTCAGTGTCATCGCAGGGGACTCTCTCTTTCTTTCTTTCTTTCTTTCTTTCTTTCTTTCTTTCTTTCTTTCTTTCTTTCTTTCTTTCTTTCTTTCTTTCTTTCTTTCTTTCTTTCTTTCTGTCTGTCTTTCTTTCTTTCTTTCTTTCATTTATTCTTTCTTTCTTTCTTTCTTTAATTTTTTCTTTCTTTCTTTCTTTCTTTCTTTCTTTCTTTCTTTCTTTCTTTCTTTCTTTCTTTCTTTCTTTCTTTCTTTCTTTCTTTCTTTCTTTCTTTCTTTCTTTCTTTCTTTCTTTCTTTCTTTCTTTCTTTCTCTCTTTCTTTCTTTCTTTCTTTCTTTCTTTCTTTCTTTCTTTCTTTCTTTCTTTCTGTCTTTCTGTCTTTCTGTCTGTCTGTCTGTCTGTCTGTCTGTCTGTCTGTCTGTCTGTCTGTCTTTCTTTCTTTCTTTCTTTCTTTCTCTCTTTCTTTCTTTCTTTCTTTCTTTCTTTCTTTCTTTCTTTCTTTCTTTCTTTCTTTCTTTCTTTCTTTCTTTCTTTCTTTCTTTCTTTCTTTCTTTCTTTCTTTCTTTCTTTCTTTCTTTCTTTCAAAGGACAGCTTTGAGGTCTGTTTTCCAGACAAATGCACAGTGAATAGATACAGGATACAGGAGTGCAGCCAATAGGTGTGATGACATTTGTCATGCAGATTTGAACACACACACATGCGATGGGCAACCCACAGGAACACACACACACACATGCACTGAGTCGCTGAATGAAATGTTCTCTGCACCTCCCATCCCGTCGTCCTCCCCCCCCCCAAAGGGCAGCCAGGACCAGACAAGGGCTGCGGCGTGGGGCCGCGCCCGGGGACCAATCCAAGTGCTCCTGTCCGTCTTCGTCAGGGACGCGTTAGCGATCTGTTGTGCATGTTTTTCCATTGGGTTTATCTTATCGGGAGGGGAAACCCTTGCGAGCACAGAGGGGGAGAACATGCAAACTCCACACAGAAAGGCCCGGGAGATACCCCCCCACCTGGGTACCTGGCAGCACGGCAACCTGGTCCCCAAGCGGGAATCGAACCTAGGACCTTCTAGCTGTGAGGTGACCGTGTTAACCACTACACCGCCGTGCCGCCTACGCCTAACACACTCCATTTAGTGGACATAACACATTCCATTTAGTGGACATAACACACTCCATTTAGTGGATATAACACACTCCATTTAGTGGACATAACACACTCCATTTAGTGGACATAACACATTCCATTTAGTGGATATAACACACTCCATTTAGTGAACATAACACACTCCATTTAGTGGATATAACACACTCCATTTAGTGAACGTAACACACACTCATTGGGGTGAATTAAATACATAAAACGTGTGGGTGGCCCATGTGGGAATCGAGCCCAGTGCTTGATTTGTGCCGGATCCGGCTGGAACAGGATCAATACGGCGTCGTGTGAGTTTTGTGTGAACTAGTGTGAGAGAGGTAGTCAACTCTCACCGACATGGTGGGAAGACTGGTCAAATATGAGGGGGGAAAAAACCTAATCAGACCAAAGCCGTTTTGGAGAATCAAGAAGCTGGCGACCGGTCATGTGTTATCGAAGGACACACAGTAGGTCTGGAAGGACAACCAGTAGGTCTGTAAGGACACAGTAGGTCTGTAATGACATACAGGAGGTCTGGCCAAGACCAGAGGAGTAATGCTATGAAGCTGGGAGGAGGAGAGTAACACAGGGGGGCTGTTTTGGACAAATTAACAAAAAGGTATGCAACGTCTTTTATTGCTATTCTCTATGTAGTGTTGATGACTGGTTAGGAGGAGAATGGATGACTGATTAGGAGGTTTGATGACTGATTAAGAGGAGACTTGACTGATTAAGAGGCTTGATGACTGATTAGGAGGTTTGATGACTGATTAGGAGGAGGGTTGATGACTGATTAGGAGGAGGAGGGTTGATGACTGATTAGGAGGTTTGATGACTGATTAGGAGGAGGGTTTGACGACTGATTAGGAGGTTTGATGACTGATTGGGAGGAGGACTGATGGCTGATTAAGAGGAGGTTTGATGACTGATTAGGAGGAGGATGGTTGATGACTGAAAACGCAGCGGCCCGCCTGATCTCAAACCTACCGAAGTCGGCCCATGTCACCCCACTTCTTAGGGACCTGCACTGGCTCCCCATTGCTGCACGTATCCGCTTCAAGGCCCTCGACCTAGCAAAGGGAACCGCTCCCGCCTACCTCCGGTCAATGGTCTCTAACTACACACCCTCAAGACCCCTACACTCTGCATCTTCTGGCCGCCTCAGACCTACTCCTATCCGAGCTCCGGGAGGGTCATCAAAGAGAAGTCGCCTATTCTCAGTCCTTGCCCCACAATGGTGGAATGAACTACCCATCCCAGTTAGGACAGCCGAATCCCGTCCAATCTTTCGCCGTCGACTAAAGACTCACTTCTTCAACCATTATCTGAAATGATAATAAAAAAAAATCTAACCCTGACTAACCTTACTGCCATGCACTAATAAACTAACCTACACTGTAACACGCAACACTTTGATAAACAGTGTTACTCAGCTGAAAGAGTTGTACCCTTCTTGCTGTCTTGTCATTCAGAACTTGTAAGTCGCTTTGGATAAAAGCGTCAGCTAAATGACTAAATGTAAATGTAAATGACTGATTAGGAGGTTTGATGACTGATTGGGAGGAGGGTTGATGGCTGATTAAGAGGAGGCTTGATGACTGATTAGGAGGAGGTTTGATGACTGATTAAGAGGAGGGTTGATGACTGATTAAGAGGAGGGTTGATGACTGATTAGGAGGAGGGTGGATGACTGATTAAGAGGAAGGTTGATGACTGATTAAGAGGAGGGTTGATGACTGATTAAGAGGAGGGTTGATGACTGATTAAGAGGAGGGTTGATGACTGATTAAGAGGAGGGTTGATGACTGATTAGGAGGAGGGTTGATGACTGATTAGGAGGAGGGTTGATGACTGATTAAGAGGAGGCTTGATGACTGATTAGGAGGAGGGTTGAAGGCTGATTAGGGGAGGTTTGATGGCCTTTTGTGATTATGACGAAAAGGCTATATGGCATAGGACACTGAATTAAATCCCCACAAATAGATACACTATATGCTGTCAAATGGTTTAACGTTAATGCTTGTTTGTGTCTAGCTGGTGGCCGTTTGTACTGTTAAATGCCTACTAGGCTCTTATTGTGATGTCAGAAGATTAAACACTATTCCATTCTGTATAATTCTGAATTTCTGAATTTCAGAATGTATATACAGTACATATTTTAGAATTGATATCTCTTTTTTGTATTATTATTATTATGTTTTTGGTAGATTTTTATTGTTTTTCTCCGGGCAGTCCGGTAGAGAGAGAGAGAGGAAGTATTGGAGATAGAGGGGGAAGACATTCGGCAAAGGTCACCCCTGAATTGATATCTCTGACTGTGTATTTGTATTCGTATTCGTATTCGTATTCGTATTCGTATTCGTATTCTTATTCTTATTCTTATTCTTATTTTTGACTTTTGACTAACTGAATGTTAATTGTAAGCGATCTGTGGTGCTGAATTTCCCTCAGGATCAATAAAGTACTTCTATTCTTATATTCTATTCTATTCTTATATTCTATTCTATTCTATTCTATTTTTTATTTAATTTTTTTACTTCATTTTTTAGCGTTTATCGCTTTTTCTGGTCAAGCATGACCGACAGAAACAGGTTGAATGGGATATAGATCAGGGGAAGACACTCTGAGAAAATACGGCGAGTCCGGGAGTCGAACTCGTGTACCCCAGATCCATGACGCGCACGGTTGTCCCCGACGCCGAAATAGCGCCGAGATACGCGGTGAGCTACTGGAGCTCCCTATTCTATTCTATTCTATTCTATTCTATTCTATTCTATTCTATTCTATTCTATTCTATTCTATTCTATTCTATTCTATTCTATATTGATGCACATAGCCTTGTTTGTCACAACAGTCCTATTTAGTTCCAGCTTGGGTTCCACCCGTGGAAAGGCAACCTCCTTTTTAAAGTTAAAATAGAGGTTTGAAATTATATGAAATAAGGGTCAAAGGTTTTCTGTACAGAGTGAAATAAGTGAACAAAGGTGTTCAGTACAGAGTGGAAAAAATTCGGGGAACATATTTGGGCGCACCTCGCAAACTCGCTCGAAACGCAAACGCCTTGTTGGTCAGAAATTAAATTGAACACAATGAAGAGACACAGATATATACATTTTTATCCACAATCCAATACGTTTTCATTGAACTATCAGCAGGAAAAGGCCATCTGTACGCATTACTATGTAACAGCATTGGGTACAGAACATAGGTTAGTCATTAATCAACACGTCCACTCCCTCGCTGTATGAAGTCTGCAAACAATGTCATTACGTAAACATAGGACTCGGGGTGCTGGGTGGAGGGTAAACGAAATAATAATCTGAACATTTGCGTTGGCACATACAGCCCCCTCCGATTAATGTGCAGTTAATAAGGGCAAGAGTCCGGTGCGAAAAGATCCAGGAAAGCATCTGTACATGTGAGGGAAGAGTGCTCTGCGTAGGCAGAGGGTTGTATATTACATTTATTTTATTTATTTATATATATATTATTTTTGTTGTTGTCCTTAGCTCTATTTATTTAAAATGTTTTAAATGTTCTTATGTACCCTAGATACTATTGTTACCTTGTATATATATATTTCATTACATATACGTATACATTCATACCAATTATTGACCTGTTCTATTCTCCATCCATCTATCATCCATAGCAACACTATATTATCACCGACATCCAGTTGGGGGATCCCCCTTTGAACGGCCCATCTGAGGGTTCTCTCCTCCACACCGCCTGTGGTGCTTTTTTCCCCTATTGCTAGGTTTTTAGTGAGTCGTTCCTTCTCTTCATCGGGGAAAGTCTGGTGTTTGGGGAGCGTTGCATATTTGGATTTGATGGTGTTTTTTAGTTTTTGATCTTTTGTGATGTTTCTTCTTGACTTGTATACAGGAAGACTTCGGGGGCTATTCCGTGTGATATTGGGCTATACAAATACATTTGATTTGATTTGATGTGATTTGATTTGATTTGATTTGATTTTCTTTGATTTGATTTGATTTGATTTGATTTGATTTGATTAGATTAGATTTGATTGACTGAATTCCCATTAAATGCAATGCTGGAAATGACCTGTACACATGATGGAGGAGAGCGCTACAGCATGCAGGGTTGTTGCAATCACTGCCAATCATAGACTGTTGCAATTCAACTGAATTAACACAAAATGTGGATATTCTAACCAAAATATACCACAAAACCTATTATTGTCTTATTATATGTGACACTTTATTTATTGTGATTCTTTCATTTATTTGCATTCATCTAAAAATGTTTGGACCTTATGGTGTTCTTGTTCTGTTCTTGACTTATTGTTATGTTTTCTTCTTGACTTGTTTAAAGAAGACCTGTACGGCCCATGGGGACATTAACGTGTGTTGTCGGGCCTTACAAATAAATTTGATTTGATTTGATTTGACACAATAAGATAATATAATAAGATGTTATGGGGCTGACGACGGTGGCTCAGGAGGTAGAGCGGTCGCCTGGTAATAGGAAGCTTCCCCGCAGCGTGCCCAAAGGGTCCTTGAGCAAGACGACACTTGACCCCTAACTGCTCCCGAGGAGCAGGTTGGCACCTTGTACGGTCGTGAGTGAGCGTGTGAGTGAATGGTTGAATGTGAGGCGTACATTTTAAAGAGCTATATAAATGCAGTCCATCTACCATTTGACACCATCTAAGAGGCTATAGCGAGTGATCTCTCAGAGTGGGAGAAGTGGATCATTAGGCTGCCAGTCCAACACCTGCGTATACCCTATACAGTATAACTCTGATCAACGATGGGTGCATTGAGGGCACGCCCATAGGCATTTACCATTTATCATTTATGTATATATTGTCTCCCAATGATAAGTTTACTATTATAAGCTACAATCTTTTTTTTATAGAAGTTGGTCAAAATTCCCAATATTCCTATAAGCTTAACTTCCCGTGGACAATGCATGTGTCCATCTTTTTAATCACGTTTCTCTGTTGTCCTTTCTCCTCCTCTCTTCATATCTCCTTCACACCTCTCTCTCTCTCTCTCTCTCTCTCTCTTCATATCTCATTCTCTCTCTCTCTCTCTCTCTCTCTCTCTCTCTCTCTCTCTTCATATCTCCTTCTCTCTCTCTCTCTCACTCTCTCTCTCTCTCTCTCTCTCTCTCTCTCTCTCTCTCTCTCTCTCTC
>NC_140165.1:315200235-315232735 GCF_963971535.1 Notolepis coatsorum
CTGTGGGGGGTAAGTGCGCAGCGACCAGGAAGGGATTGGGAATTGGCATACGACTAACATTGGGATGGGAGAAAATCGGAGAAAATGGAGGGGGGAAAAGATCAATAAAAAAAAAAAAAACATGGAAATACCACAGTCAGGGGTGTAACAAGTACCCAGAAATTATACTTAAGTGAAAGTATGGGTACCGTCTCAAAGTCTTACTCAAGTAAAAGTCAGAGTATCTGGCTAAAGACACACTTGAGTAAAAGTCTAAAAGTTTCTACTTTTAAATGTACTTAAGTACTAAAAAGTCAAAGTAAAAACGTTTTTTCTGACTGTCTATTCTTCTGATAGCAGGTGTTTAATCAAAGATCCCCGCTTTCTAGTCTTGCACAAGGACCAATCAGCACGGGTATGGGCGGGTTCATTTTCTATTGATGGGGCCGCAGGATTAATAACGTTAACGTTAGTTCGGCCAGAGAAACAAATATACTAATTAAAATAGTTGGACCTGCGAGATTTGTACTTTGTACTTTGTAGGTCTGCATTTTAAATGTAAGGAGTTTTTTTTCTCTGAAATGTAATTGAGTAAAAGTACAAGTATACAAACCTAGGGCGGCTAAGTGGCGCAGTGGGCAAGGCGCTCGGCTCACCACTAACGCAGGAGATGCTGGTATCGAGCCCAGCTCTCTGCGTTGCTACCGGCTTGGCTGGTCGTTCATACTAATACAATTGGCAGTATTAGAGGGTGGGAAAGCCGGTGGGTGGGGATTGGACGTTGTGGACAGCGACTCCTACAGGTCGGTTGGTGCGCCTGTACAGCAGAATCAGGAAGTATCGGGGGCAGCGTGAGCCTCCCACGAGTTACTCCTCGCCACTGAGAGATTGCGCTGTTCAGGTGAAAAGATGCGACAGCAGCCTCCTTGTGTACCGGAGCGGACACGTGATGCAAGGCTTGGTCCTCACTGCAGCCGACCAGTGGGAGGCATAGTCTAGCAATGTTCGAGACAGGAGAGGGGAGAATTGAAGGGAGAATTGGCGAGGCGAAATTGGGATGGGAGAAAAATAGAAAAATAAGGAGAAAAAGTGGATACAAAAAAAAGTATACAAACCTAATAATACTCGAGTAAAGTACAAATCCCCCAAAACAGTACTTATTGTAACAAAATACAATTACTCAAGTACTTTACACCCTGACCATAGTGAACCTATTGTCATTGATATACCTATACATTTTAATTTAATAACATTTTTGTATTACAGTAATTTCCATCATTGTTCATTGAAATAAGCCCTGTCGCCTTTCGTATCTCATGAACCGTTTGTTAGGAGGTGTCAATGAACTTCAAGTTTTAAAGGTTTGTTCCACCAAAGGTACACAAGATATGCATGGTAAAAAAAAGACATGCTAAGTTCCTGAGAAGCTGGTTCCTATATACACTACTATACAATATACAATTTACAATTTTAACTCTTTAACTCTTAAAGTATCTAAACTATACTATACAGTACCTCCTTGTTGACATTTTGTTTAAGTGATTGTTTTAGCGGTTGCCGCATGAGTGTGTGTGTGTGTGTGTGTGTGTGTGTGTGTGTGTGTGTGTGTGTGTGTGTGTGTGTGTGTGTGTGTGTGTGTGTGTGTGTGTGTGTGTGTGTGTGTGTGTGTGTGTGTGTGTGTGTGTGTGTGTGTGTGTGTGTGTGTGTGTGTGTGTGTGTGTGTGTGTGTGTGTGTTCATGTGTACTTGTGAGTGGAGAGTTCAGTGTTCAGTGTTCTGATGGCCTGGGGAAGAAGCTGAGCCGGAGTCTCTCTGTTCTTGCAGCGTGTGACCGTAGGCGCTTGCCTGACCGCAGCAGCTTGAACAGGCTGTTGTTGGGGTGGTGGGGGTCTTTCATAATTCTGCAGGCTCTGGATTTGCACCTCCTGTTATATAAGTCCTGCAGGGGTGGTAGTGCAATACCTGTAGTACGCTCTGCTGAGCGCACCACTCTCTGGAGTGCCTTCCTGTCCTGTGCCGTGCTGTTTCCAAACCAGGCAGTGATGTTTCCAGTCAGAATGCTCTCTACAGCCCCGGTTGGATGGCAAACTTATTTTCTCTGTACTGTACTTGTGCTGTATGATGACAATACATTTGAATCTAATCTAATCTAATCTAATAGTGTAATAGTATTTGTTTATTTGTTTATTTGTGGATCCCGATTAGTCTACACCCATGGGTGAAAGACTATTCTTCCTGGGGTCCTAACACACAACCTACAACATTACAGTACATTACAGTAACAATAAAACATAAGAAACACCTTAGCCTAAGCACATTCTCAACATCTTCAAAATCGGTCCTACAGTATATTATATAGTGTATAGTGTATATATTTACCTATATATAGTGTATATAGATACTGGACTGTATAGGACTGTGAAGCTCTGTATCCCACCCCCCTGTACCCCCCCCCCCCCCACCCATTTACATTTACATTTAGTCATTTAGCTGACGCTTTTATCCAAAGCGACTTACGAAAAAAGTTCTCGCAAAGTTTTTATCCAAAGTTCTGTACGACAAGTCATCAGGAAGGGCACAACTCTATCAGCTGAGTAACAATGTTCATCAAAGTGTTGAGTGCTACAGTATAGGTTAATAATATATTAGGTTATATTAGTGCATGACAATAAAGTTAGTTAGGGTTAGAATATAAATTTTTTCATTTCAGATAATGGTTGAAGAAGTGCGTCTTTAGTCGACGGCGAGAGATTGGACTGGTTTCGGCTGTCTTAACTGTGGTGGGCAGTTCGTTCCACCATTGTGGGGCAAGGACTGAGAATAGGCGGCTTCTCTTTGATGACCCTCCCGGAGCTCGGACAGAGGAGGGAGTCACTCGGGGGCCAAACAGAGACCTAAACACCCTGCCTGACAGGTGTTTAGGCAACACCACCGAGGCGTCACGTCAGCGATACATCACTGTTGCCCCCCCATGCTGCACCCGAATTTCCCCAAGGGAATTAATAAAGGATCATCTTATCTTATATCCTGAGGAGACGCCTTGAGACCATGTGTGGCTCATCAGAGGTACTGTAACGACGCCCCCCCCCCCCCCCCCAGGTGTGGCTCATCAGAGGTAACCCCCCCCCCAGGTGTGGCTCATCAGAGGTAACCACGCCCCTCTCCCAGGTGTGGCTCATCAGAGGTAACCACCCCCCCCCCTCCCCCAGGTGTAGCTCATCAGAGGTAACCCCCCCCCCCCCCCCCATGTGTGGCTCATCAGAGGTACTGTAACGACGCCCCCCCCCCCCCCCCCCCCAGGTGTGGCTCATCAGAGGTAACCACGCCCCTCTCCCAGGTGTGGCTCATCAGAGGTAACCACCCCCCCCCCCTCCCCCAGGTGTAGCTCATCAGAGGTAACCACGCCCCTCTCCCAGGTGTGGCTCATCAGAGGTAACCACGCCCCCCCCCTCCCCCAGGTGTAGCTCATCAGAGGTAACCACGCCCCCTCCCCCAGGTGTAGCTCATCAGAGGTAACCACGCCCCCCCCCCCCCCAGGTGTGGCTCATCAGAGGTAACCACCCCCCCCCCAGGTGTGGCTCATCAGAGGTAACCACGCCCCCCCCCCTCCCCCAGGTGTAGCTCATCAGAGGTACCCCCCCCCCCCCCCCCCAGGTGTGGCTCATCAGAGGTACCCCCCCCCCCCCCCCCCAGGTGTGGCTCATCAGAGGTAACCACCCCCCCCCCCCCTCCCCCAGGTGTAGCTCATCAGAGGTAACCCCCCCCCCCAGGTGTGGCTCATCAGAGGTAACCACGCCCCTCTCCCAGGTGTGGCTCATCAGAGGTAACCACCCCCCCCCCTCCCCCAGGTGTAGCTCATCAGAGGTAACCCCCCCCCCCCCCCCATGTGTGGCTCATCAGAGGTACTGTAACGACGCCCCCTCCCCCCCCCCCCCAGGTGTGGCTCATCAGAGGTAACCACGCCCCTCTCCCAGGTGTGGCTCATCAGAGGTAACCACGCCCCCCCCCTCCCCCAGGTGTAGCTCATCAGAGGTAACCACGCCCCCTCCCCCAGGTGTGGCTCATCAGAGGTAACCACGCCCCTCCCCCCCCCAGGTGTGGCTCATCAGAGGTAACCACCCCCCCCCCCCAGGTGTGGCTCATCAGAGGTAACCACGCCCCTCACCCTCCCCCAGGTGTAGCTCATCAGAGGTAACCACGCCCCTCACCCTCCCCCAGGTGTAGCTCATCAGAGGTAACCACGCCCCCCCCCAGATGTAGCTCATCAGAGGTAACCACGCCCCTCACCCTCCCCCAGGTGTAGCTCATCAGAGGTAACCACGCCCCCCCCCCAGATGTAGCTCATCAGAGGTAACCACGCCCCTCCCCCCCCAGGTGTGGCTCATCAGAGGTAACCACGCCCCTCCCCCAGGTGTAGCTCATCAGAGGTAACCACGCCCCTCACCCTCCCCCAGGTGTAGCTCATCAGAGGTAACCACGCCCCTCACCCTCCCCCAGGTGTAGCTCATCAGAGGTAACCACGCCCCCCCCCCAGATGTAGCTCATCAGAGGTAACCACGCCCCTCCCCCCCCAGGTGTGGCTCATCAGAGGTAACCACGCCCCTCCCCCAGGTGTAGCTCATCAGAGGTAACCACGCCCCTCCCCCTCCCCCAGGTGTGGCTCATCAGAGATAACCATGCCCCTCCCCCAGGTGTGGCTCATCAGAGGTAACCACGCCCCTCCCCCAGGTGTGGCTCATCAGAGGTAACCACGCCCCCCCCAGGTGTGGCTCATCAGAGGTAACCACGCCCCCCCCCCCCCCCAGGTGTAGCTCATCAGAGGTAACCACGCCCCCCCCCAGGTGTGGCTCATCAGAGGTAACCCCCCCCCCCCCAGGTGTGGCTCATCAGAGGTAACCACGCCCCTCCCCCAGGTGTGGCTCATCAGAGGTAACCACGCCCCTCCCCCAGGTGTGGCTCATCAGAGGTAACCACGCCCCTCCCCCAGGTGTGGCTCATCAGAGGTAACCACGCCCCTCCCCCAGGTGTGGCTCATCAGAGGTAACCACGCCCCTCCCCCTCCCCCAGGTATGGCTCATCAGAGGTAACCACGCCCCCCCCCAGGTGTGGCTCATCAGAGATAACCACGCCCCTCCCCCAGGTGTGGCTCATCAGAGGTAACCACCCCCTCCCCCAGGTGTGGCTCATCAGAGGTAACCACGCCCCTAGCCCTCCCCCAGGTGTGGCTCATCAGAGGTAACCACGCCCCTCCCCCTCCCCCAGGTGTGGCTCATCAGAGGTAACCACGCCCCTCCCCCAGGTGTGGCTCATCAGAGGTAACCACGCCCCTAGCCCCTTTCGTGACTGTGATGCACCGAGTGAATAGTATACACAGTCCCTTATCCCACCAAAATTCCTACAATTAAGTCTGTCTCGATTTTCTCTATCATAACGCTTCTTGTACAAGTATCGCGGAGAAATTTCAAAGGTACTCACAGTTGCACGAGGTTTTCGGACAGACAGACGCTGGGGTTTGAACGCTTGGCATTGCTAATAAACATTTTAAATAATTTTTATAAACTGGTCAACACTGCTTTATTGCCGGTGTTGGGTGCCTGATGCGCACGCGCTGTGATCACGAAAGGGGCTACCACACCCCTCCCCCAGGTGTGGCTCATCAGAGGTAACGACCCCCCCCCCCCCCCACACACACTCTGCTGGAGAGCTTCCTGAAAGAACAAAGCAAAGCACAGACACAACAGAGCAGGGAGGGGAAAACATGGCATCAGGCAGAGGGGGTCGTCACAATAGTGTAATAGCGGCATGGTGTTTAGTGCAATAGTGTGTTATAGTGCAATAGTGTAATAGTGTATGATAGGGTCATAGTGTAATAGTGTGTAATATTGTCATAGCGTAATAGTGTACTAGTGAGTAATACTGTAATGATGCAATTGTGTAATAGTGTGTGAATGAATGAATGAATGAAAACTTTATTTAACAGATTGCAGAATGGGTACAATACAGTACGGCTCAATACATACAATTGTTAAGGGGATGCAGACCTGAGAAAGACGTTTGTCTTGTTTCCATCAGGGTCCCCCATTTTCAATTCATATAGACATTTATGACATACACAACATACATGACATTTATGGCATAGGGACATATAGGTATTTAGTACTGATACATTTGTGACATAGGCGGTATTCAAATATACAGTACTGTTACCCCTAGATCCTGACAGAGTATATACATATGATGGGGAGGGGACTGTACATTAGGAGGGGGTGGGTGGGTGGGAGGGAAATATACATACGGCGGGGAGGGAATATATACATGCGGTGGGGAGGAGACTGTCTATTAGGAGGTGGTGGGGGTTTTGGGCATTTACGGTGGCCAGTTTCGAATTGCAGCCTCCCGTAGGTGCTCTTTAAGGGCGGTTTTGAATGTGGGCAGGGATTCACATTCCTTTACAGCTTTGGGTAGGGCGTTCCACATTGTTGTGGCATAATTGCGGAACGTGTTTAGTCCCTTGTTTGAGCCGAATCTGGGTTTAACATGATTTGTTGAGCTTCCTCTGGTGTAGTGGTTGTGGTATTCACTGACCTTTGGGAAGTATTTTGACATGTACATGGGCACCCCGGTCGTATAGTGTATCTTGTAGACCAGGCCCATTGCAAGTTGCTGTACTCTGTCGTCTACTCTAAGCCATCCTAGGTTGGCAAAGTGGGCAGGGGTGAGGTGGGTTCTGGGGTTCAGGTCAAGTAGTAGTCTGACCAGTTTGTTTTGTGATGTTTGTAATTTTGTTTTAAGCGCCTTTGAGGTGCTTTGGTACCATGAGGTGCACGCATAGTCATAGTACCCTTGAATGAGTGCTCCTGCCAGAGTCTTCAGGGTATTCTTGTTTACCAGAGAGGAGATCCGGTACAAGAATCTAGTTCGTTGGTTGACTTTTTTTATTACATTGGATGCCATTTTGTCACAGGAAAGATTTGCCTCTAGGATGGAACCCAGGTAGGTAATTTCGTCTTTCCTTGTGACAATATTGTCACCCACTGTAACTGAGAAACCGTCGGTCTTGCTGAGTTTGTTATTTGAACCGAAGAGAATGGACTCTGTTTTGCCCATGTGTAATGATAGTTTGTTATCAGCGAGCCATATGCAGATTTTGCCTAGTTCCGTGCAGAGGGTTTTTTCAACCTGCAATTTGTTCTTGTCAGAGACCAGCAGGGCTGAGTCGTCCGCAAACAGGAACAAGTTGCAGTCACAGGCTGACGACATGTCATTTGCATAAATTAGGAAGAGTAGCGGTCCTAGTATGCTTCCTTGTGGAACACCACAGCTCACTGTGAGGGGGGGGGATAGAGTACCGTTTACCTCTACCATCTGTTCTCTCCCCTCCAGGTAGGATTGCATCCAGCTCACTGATAGGCTATCAAAACCAATTGCTTTTAGCTTGTCCATTAGAATGGAGTGATTGACAGTGTCGAAGGCCTTTTGTAGGTCCAGCATGACCATGCCGCAGTATTTGCCAGCGTCCACCTCTTGTTTGATGTGGTCGTTCAAATAGAGGAGGCATGTGTCAGTGGAGTGGGACGTTCTGAAGCCAGATTGGAATTCGTAGATTAGGTTTTTTTCCGCCAGGTACTTTTCGACCTGTTCGTAGACTATTTTCTCCATGACTTTCGAGATGGAGGTAAGAATAGAAACAGGGCGGTAGTTGCCTGGGTCTAATTTGCTGCCCTTTTTGTGTAGAGGGGTCACTCTCGCAATTTTGAAGTCCTTGGGGACGTGCCCCTGTCTTATAGAGAGGTTTATTATGTGTGTGATGACTGGGGTGATGGCGGCTGCTGCGTCTCTGAGGAATTTGGAGGGGATGTTGTCATGGCCAGTGGCCTTGTTAGGTTGGAGGGCGCTCAATTTTTTGAGTACCTCATCGGTTGTTACCATTTCAAGTTTGAAGTCGTCTTTGTGGACCCCTAGGTTTTTGTAGTATGCTACTACTGTATGTGTTCTACCCCATAATGCCCTGAGTGGGAGGGTAGTTTGTTTACCAGTGTTGTGGCTATGTTTCAAGTTTCAAGTTTCAAGTTTCTTTAATAGTTGTCATACAGAAGTACAGAATACTTTTGTACAAAATGCTTCTTACTGTTGCGCTCCAGAGACTGTGCATGACAAGATAAGTATGAAATAAAAACATAGTAAAAATTAGAAGAAAAAAAAAGAGGTCACAGTGTTCAGTTTAGACATATGTACAATGTTCGTAGACGTAGTTACCATACAATATACAATACTGTGCAGTGTACTAATATACAATACTATATAGTGCAAGGCATAAATGGACGAGGTGCAGTTTAGGTACAATTCACAGTAGGTGTACGAGTTGTAGTGCAAATCCTTTATCAATAAATATAAAGTGTAAGTGTGTTTGTGTGATCTAAAGTGTGGAGAGTGGGTGCTGCAGTGTGTTGTTTGTTTGAGTGAGTGTGTGTGTGCGTGTGGGTGTGTGTGCTGTGTGCATTTGATGGTTGTTGCATAGTGATTATTGTTCGTTTAGCGATTATTGTTCGTTTAGCAGCCTGATGGCCTGGGGATAGAAGCTCCTTCTGAGTCTTTCTGTGCTCGCCATAAGACTCCGGTATCGCTTGCCTGACGGCAGCAGTTCAAAGAGGCAGTTGTTCGGGTGGCTCGAGTCCTTAATAATTCTCTTAGCCTTCCCCTTGCACCGCTTGTTGTAAATGTTCTGGAGGGTGGGAAGCCCCCCTCTAATTGTGCGTTCGGCTGAACGTGTCACTCTTTGTAGTCTGCTACGGTCTTGTGCAGTGCTATTCCCAAACCAGGAGGTGATGTTGCCGGTCAGGATGCTCTCTATTGTACATGAGTAGAAGTTCCTAAGGATCTTCTGACTGACTTGGAACTTCCTTAGGCGCCTGAGGAAGTAGAGGCGTTGTCGTGCCTTCTTCACAACACTGTCAATGTGTGTGGTCCATGTCAAGTCCTCGGATATGTGGGCTCCGAGGTACTTGAAACTGTTCACTCTCTCAACTGGTGCCCCGTCGATGCTGAGGGGGCTGTAGTCCTTGACCCCCGACCTCCTGAAGTCCACAATCATCTCTTTTGTTTTGCTGACGTTCAGGGAGAGGCAGTTCTCCTGACACCACTGTGACAGGTTCTCTACCTCTTCCAGGTAGGCCCTTTCGTCGTTGGCAGAGATCAGGCCCACCACTACTGTGTCATCAGCAAATTTGATGATGGTGTTGTTGTTCCGCTGTGCTACGCAGTCATGTGTGTACAGGGAGTAGAGGAGGGGGCTCAGAACACAGCCCTGGGGGGCCCCTATGTTGAGCGTGATGGATGAGGAGGTGCAGTTGCCGGCTCTTACCACCTGGGGTCTGCCCGTCAGGAAGTCCAGGACCCACTGGCACAGGTCATAGTTCAAGCCCAGGTCCCTGAGCTTGGCTATGAGTTTGGAGGGGACTATGGTATTGAATGCTGAGCTGTAGTCGATGAACAGCATTCTCACATAGTTCCCCTTCCTCTTGTCCAGATGTGATGCTGCTGTGTGCAGCACATGGGCTATGGCGTCCTCCGTGGACCTGTTGGGGCGATATGCAAATTGCAGAGGGTCCAGGTTGATGGGGAGGGAGGAACAGATGTAGCCCTTCACTAGCTTCTCAAAGCACTTCATGGCTATGGAGGTGAGGGCTACAGGGCGGTAGTCGTTGAGGCAAGCGGGCGTAGATTTTTTGGGTACAGGGATGATGGTGGACTTCTTCAGACAGGTGGGGATGACGGCCTGTTCCAAGGACAGGTTGAAGATGTCAGTGAATACCGGGGCCAGTTGGTCGGCACAGACTTTTAGGACGCGGCCGGGGATGCCGTCCGGTCCTGCTGCCTTCCTGATATCCACTTTTTTAAAGATCCGTCTCACCTCATGCTCTGTTACCCTGAACACTGAGTCTCCATCAGCAGACCCCCACCCCCCCATTGCCGTGGTTTGTAGGCTGGTGTTGTTATTCACAGCCTCAAACCTCGCATAGAAGGAGTTGAGATCATTTGCTAAGGAGATGTCACTGTTCAGTTTGAGGGGGGTTCCTTTGTAGTCTGTCATTGTTCTGAGGCCCTGCCACATGCCTCTAGAGTCAGCCTGTTCAAACTGAAGTTCAACTTTATCCCTGTAACGCCGTTTTGCCTCTATTACTGCTCTCCTGACGTTGTATCTTGCCATCTTGTGTTCTTCCATGTTGCCTGTCACCAGCCCGGTGTTGTATGCTGATGTGCGCACTTTCAGCATACAGCATACAGCACAGCATGTTTGTGAAGAAGATGTTTAAGTAATTGGCTACATCCAGCTTGTCTGTGATGAGCGTGTTGTCCGTCTTTATGTTTATGTTTGAGAATCTGGTTTTAAGTTTTTTACTGCAGCCTAGTTGATTATTGAGTAATTTCCAAAGTTCGCAGGGTTTGTTTTTGTTTTCCTCCGTTTTGTCGTTGATGAAATTTCTTTTTGCGGTTCTGATCATGATGTTTACGTCATTTCTTAGTCTGTTTCTTTGGATTTTTAGTTCAACCACGTGGGCTTGGAGTTCACTGTTTGAGCTTTTGGAAAGCTTTGTCTGACTTTTATGAAGTTCAGAGCATTTTTTGTCTCTGGTTTTCATAGCGGCCAGTATTTCAGTGTGCATCCATGCCTCAGCGCGATTTTTAACTCTGGTGGTTCTTATCGGTGCCATGTTGTTGAGTATTGCTGTGAATTTGGTTTTGAATCCAAGCCATGTTTCTTCAACCTGTGTACCACTGAGCTCATCTGACCAGTCCAAGCTCCCCAGTTCTAGGTTAAAGGCCTCTCTAGAGTAAGTTTTGAGGTCTCTAGATGTGACTGTTTTGTGACAGCCGGCCTTCTGTTTTAGCTTTTTGCGGGTACAGAAAATCATATAATGATCACTTAACCCGCATGCTATCACCCCTTTACTGGAGATCATGGACTTGTCAGAGGTCAAAATGAGGTCAATGGTGGTTTGTGTTGAATCGCATACCCTTGTGGGTTGTGTGATTAGCTGGCTGAAACCGTGCAGGTCAGAAAATCTACTGAGGGCCTACAATTAAGTAATAGTGTCATAGTGTAATTGTTTGTAATAGTGTAATATTATGTAATAGTGCAATAGTGTACTAGTGTGTAATAGTATGTAATAGTGTAATAGTGTAATACTGTAATAGTGTGTAATAATAGTGTGATAGTGTAATATTATGTAATAGTGTAATATTATGTAATAGTGTCATGGTGTAATACTGTAATAGTGTGTAATAGTGCAATAGTGTAATATTATGTAATAGTGTAATATTATGTAATAGTGTAATACTGTAATAGTGCAATACTGTAATAGTGTAATAGTGTAATATTATGTATTAGTGTCATAGCGTAATAGTGTATTATGTAATAGTTTAATGCTGTAATAGTGTATTATGTAATAGCGTCATAGTGTAATAGTGTACTAGTTTGCTAGTGTAATAGTGTAATGTTATGTAATAGTGTCATAGTGTAATACTGTGTAATAGTGAATATTAGTTCAATAGTGTAATATTATGTAATAGTGTCATAGTGTAATACTGTGTAATAGTGAATATTAGTTCAATAGTGTAATATTATGTAATAGTGGCATAGTGTAATACTGTGTAATAGTGAATATTAGTTCAATAGTGTAATATTATGTAATAGTGTCATAGTGTAATAGTGAATATTAGTTCAATAGTGTAATATTATGTAACAGTGGCATAGTGTAATACTGTGTAATAGTGAATATTAGTTCAATAGTGTAATATTATGTAATAGTGTCATAGTGTAATACTGTGTAATAGTGAATATTAGTTCAATAGTGTAATATTATGTAATAGTGTCATAGTGTAATAGTGTAATATTATGTAATAGTGTCATTAGAAGATGGCGCCGCTACGACCGGCTGCCTGTCTGTGCGCTCCGTCGAGACTGTGCTTACTTTTGTTAATATTTATAGTTTTAAGAGTTTTGTCTGTACCAACAGTAGGTGCATTTAATATGTATGACCGTCAGTCACTTATAGACATTGGATTACGGGAAACTTACCGACTGGATTACTCTCTGGATCAGCTCTCTGAACCAAAACAATGGCCTGTTGAGATCTTGAGGACATCAGGACCGGAGCTCGCCCCCAGAGACAAAGGAATCAGACGGCGAGGGAAGAGAGCTGGGATCCGTAACAGGCTGAGATCCAGACGCCACCGAACACCATTGCCCAGTATATTGCTAGCCAATGTACAATCAATTGACAATAAACTGGATGACATCCGAGCAAGGATTCAATACCAAAGAGACGTTAGGGACTGCAACGTTCTCTGCTTCACCGAAACGTGGCTCACACCGGAGGTTCCAGACCACGCAATCCAACCAGCCGATCACTTCTTTATCCATCGCAAGGATCGGACAGCAGAGTCCGGTAAACAACGTGGAGGAGGTATTGCCTTCATGTTTAACAAAAATTGGAGCGATCCAACTAACGTGAAGGAATTATCCAACCACTGCTCCCCAGAACTGGAATATATAACCATCAAGTGTCGTCCTTTGTTCCTCCCGAGGGAGTTAACGGCGATCGTCCTGATCGGAGTGTATATTCCACTGCAAGCCAGTAACAACGTTGCGCTCTCCAGACTCCACGACGAGGTAAATAGAATACAAGTGGCGAACGTTAACGCCGCCATTTTGGTGCTGGGCGATTTCAATAGCGCCAATCTGAGAAAGGTATTACCTGACTTCTATCAGCATGTGACTTGCAACACCAGAGGCGGTAACATCCTAGATCACTGTTACACGCAATTTAAAGGTGGCTACAAGGCTCATTCTGATAGTGGCTTTGGTAAATCAGATCACGCGTCAATCTTTCTTTCACCAATGTACAAACAGAGAATCAAAAGTACTCCTGTAGTCTCGCGAGAGGTGCAGAAATGGGATTTGACGTCAGAGGAGACGCTCCGGTCTGCGTTTCACTGCAAAGACTGGAATGTGTTCCGCGACACAGATAACATTAATGTCTACACGGAGACAGTGCTGGACTATGTTTGTACTATGGTGGAAGAAACAATCCCCACTACCAAAATGAGAGTTTACCCAAATCAAAAACCCTGGGTAGACAAATCCGTCCGTGAAGCTCTGAGAGAGCGCACCAAAGCATACAACGACGGCCTAGTGGCAGGCAACATGAATGACCACAAGGTGGCGCGATACAACGTAAGGAGGACAGTGTCAGAGGCCAAACGGCGCTACAGAGATAAAATTGAACTCCAGTTTGAACAAGCTGACTCTAGAGCTATGTGGCAGGGGCTCAAAACGATGACAGACTACAAAGGCGCCCCCCTCAAACTGAACAGTGACATCTCCTTAGCAAATGACCTCAATACCTTCTATGCAAGGTTTGATGCTGGTAATAACAACACCAGCTCACAAGCAACGGCAATGGGGGGGGGGGTCGGCTGCTGATGGAGGCGCAGTGTTCAGGGTAACAGAACATGAGGTGAGGCGGACCTTTAAAAAAGTGAATATCAGGAAGGCAGCAGGTCCGGACGGCATCCCCGGCCGCGTCCTAAAAGTCTGTGCCGACCAACTGGCCCCAGTATTCACTGACATATTTAACCTGTCCTTAGAACAGGCTGTCATCCCCACCTGCCTGAAGAAGTCCACTATTATCCCTGTACCCAAGAAAGCCAAGCCTGCTTGCCTCAACGACTACCGCCCTGTAGCTCTCACCTCCATAGCCATGAAGTGCTTTGAGAAGCTAGTAAAGGGCTACATCTGCTCCTCCCTCCCCATCAACATGTACCCCCTGCAATTTGCATACCGCCCCAACAGGTCCACGGAGGACGCCATAGCCCATGTGCTGCACACAGCAGCATCACACCTGGACAAGAGGCAGGGGAACTATGTGAGAATGCTATTCATCGACTACAGCTCGGCATTCAATACCATAGTCCCCTCCATACTCATAGCCAAGCTCAGGGACCTGGGCTTGAACTATGACCTCTGCCAGTGGGTCTTGGACTTCCTGACTGGCAGACCCCAGGTGGTGAGAGCAGGCAACTGCACCTCCTCATCCATCACCCTCAACATAGGGGCCCCCCAGGGCTGTGTTCTGAGTCCCCTCCTCTACTCCCTGTACACACACGACTGTGTGGCTCAGCGGAGTAGCAATACAATCATCAAATTTGCTGACGACACAGTGGTGGTGGGCCTGATCTCTGCCAACGACGAGAGGGCCTACCTGGAAGAGGTCAAGGTCCTGGCGGGATGGTGCCAGGAAAACAGCCTCTCCCTGAACGTCAGCAAAACAAAGGAGATGATTGTGGACTTCAGGAGGTCGGGGGTCAAGGACTACAGCCCCCTCAGCATCGACGGGGCACCGGTTGAGAGAGTCAACAGCTTTAAGTACCTCGGAGCCTACATATCCGAGGACTTGACATGGAGCACACACATTGACAGTGTTGTGAAGAAGGCACGACAACGCCTCTACTTCCTCAGGCGCCTAAGGAAGTTCCAAGTCAGTCAGAAGATCCTTAAGAACTTCTACTCATGTACAATAGAGAGCATCTTGACCGGCAACATCACCTCCTGGTTTGGGAATAGCACTGCACAAGACCGAAGCAGACTACAAAGAGTGACACGTTCAGCCGAACGCACAATTGGAGGGGGGCTCCCCACCCTCCAGAACATTTACAACAAGCGTTGCAAGGGCAAGGCTAAGAGAATCATTAAAGACTCCAGTCACCCGAACAACTGCCTCTTTGAACTGCTGCGGTCAGGCAAGCGATACCGGAGTCTCAAGGCGAGCACAGAAAGACTCAGAAGAAGCTTCTATCCCCAGGCCATCAGGCTGCTAAACGAACAATGAATGAACACTACACAACAACAACCACCAAACGCACATAGCACACACATCCACACGCACACACTCACTTTAAACAAACACACTGTAGCACCCACTCCACACACTTTATAGCACACACCCACTTTAAACAAACACACTGTAGCACACTGTAGCACCCACTGTAGCACCCACTCCCCACACTTTATATTTATTGATGAAGGATTGCACTACAACTCGTACACCTTACTGTAAATTGTACCTAAATTGTACCTCATCCCATTTCTGCTTTGCACTAGATAGTACTGTACATTAGTACACTGCATAGTATTGTATATTATATGGTAACTCAGAACATTGTACATATGTCTATACCGAACACTGTGACCTAATTTTCTTCTTCTAAATTACATGCTATACTATGTTATTTGATACTATCTTGTCTAGCACAGTCTCTGGAGCATAACAGTAAGAAGCATTTTGTATGAAAGTATTCTGTACTTCTGTATGACAACTATTAAAGAAACTTGAAACTTGAACTAGTGTAATAGTGTAATATTATGTAATAGTGTAATACTGTGTAATGGTGAATATTAGTTCAATAGTGTAATGGTATGTAATAGTGTCATAGTGTAATATTATGTAATAGTGTAATACTGTGTAATGGTGAATATTAGTTCAATAGTGTAATGGTATGTAATATTGTCATATAGTGTAATTGTGAGGTTTTGCCCGCTGCTCACTACCTTTTCTCTGTCTTCTTTAAGCCTACTGTTAGGAATTCCCTATTCTCTGTCTTCTTTAAGCCTACTGTTAGGAATTCCCTATTCTCTGTCTTCTTTAAGCCTACTGTTAGGAATTCCCTACTCACTCTCTCTAGCCCCCACCCTCTCGTTCCTTACCCTTAGTGGCCACACCTGTTTGATATTCTATTATCTCTCGCACCTGTGGTGGCAGGCTAATTAGTCCCCCGGTGGGCTTTAAATACCAGGGCGCTTCCCCTCGTTTTGGCGTGGGGTCGTGTTGTATACTTGCCGAGTCATATTCTCTAAACATCTAGACTCTTTCGGGAGATCCTCTGTCTGCCTATGCTGTTCCATTCTCCGGCGTCGAGATGTTTGCTCCAGCCTTCGCCTGCTGTCGCCGTTGCCTGAGAGTGGGACTGGTCTGCGCTCCCTAGACTTCCACGGGAGGCATCCCAGTCATCCACTTCAGACCCCCCGCGCAGCTGTCGTCCTGACGCACATCCAGACCAGCGCAGACGCTCTCCAGTCCACAGCGCGCAACGCGCATCTTCCAAGGACGCTCGAGCTTGGCACGCTCTCCAGACCAGCGCGCAACGCGCATCTTCCAGACCTTCGAGCTTGGCACGCTCCTCCGTACCAGCGCACTGACGCGCATCTTCCAGACCTTCGAGCTTGGCACGCTCCTCCGTACCGGCGCACAGACGCGCATCTTCCAGACCTTCGAGCTTGGCACGCTCCTCCGTACCAGCGCTCTGACGCGCATCTTCCAGACCTTCGTGCTTGGCACACTCCTCCTGGCAGACGCACCCCGATGCGTCTCTCTGTTCCGACGCGCACACCAAGGTGTGGCGCGCCACTCTGTTCCTCGGCTCCGACAGTGGCTACCCGGTGGACGACATCCTCGCCACCGCCACTGTTCCAGCTCCCTGTTCCGACGCGCACACCAAGGTGTGGCGCGCACTCTGTTCCTCGGCTCCGACAGTGGCTACCCGGTGGACGACATCCTCGCCACCGCCACTGTTCCAGCTCCCTGTTCCGACGCGCACACCAAGGTGTGGCGCGCACTCTGTTCCTCGGCTCCGACAGTGGCTACCCGGTGGACGACATCCTCGCCACCGCCACTGTTCCAGCTCCCTGTTCCGACGCGCACACCAAGGTGTGGCGCGCACTCTGTTCCTCGGCTCCGACAGCGGCTACCCGGTGGACGATGCCCTCGTCACCGCCACTGTTCCAGCACTCTGTTCCTCGGCTCCGACAGCGGCTACCCGGTGGACGATGCCCTCGTCACCGCCACTGTTCCAGCACTCTCTCCCTCGGCTCGGACAGCCAGCCGCCCCGGTGGCGATGCCCCCGTTCCCGCTGCTGTCCCCGTACCTTTACGCATACGCCTGGGTGAGTTTTGATTGTGATGTCACTCACTCAGCGTAGTGCCCTTGCCCCCGTTCCCGCTGCTGTCCCCGTACCTTTACGCATACGCCTGGGTGAGTTTTGATTGTGATGTCACTCACTCAGCGTAGTGCCCTTGCCCCCGTTCCCGTTGCTGTCCCTGTACCTTTACGCATACGCCTGGGTGAGTTTTGATTGTGATGTCACTCACTCAGCGTAGTGCCCTTGCCCCCGTTCCCGCTGCTGTTCCTGTACCTTTACGCATACGCCTGGGTGAGTTTTGATTGTGATGTCACTCTCCCAGCGTATTGCCTCTGTTAGTTAGTTTGGACATTTCATCTCCCAGCGTATTGCCTCTGTTAGTTAGTTTGGACATTTCATCTCCCAGCGTATTGCCTCTGTTAGTTAGTTTGGACATTTCATCTCCCAGCGTATTGCCTCTGTTAGTTAGTTTGGACATTTCATCTCCCAGCGTAATGCCTCTGTTTTTGGTTCTCACTTAGAATAGTATTTTTGGACTTTACATCTCCCCCTGTGTGTTTGTCACACGAAGATATTATTACTTTGTTCACTTTGTTATTTGGACTGTTCTGCACCTGCTCTGTTTTTTCCCTTTTGTGCATTAACTATCTCCTCTGTCCTGCAGAGCGGCCCAGATGATTTCCACCAGTCCTCCCAGTTCCTCCCTGTTTCCCAGCCCGCCTCCGCGGGCCTCAGTCCCCTCTGTTCCCTAGTTCTCCCCTTTCTAGTTCCACCTAGTTCCTGTTCCCTAGTTCTCCCCTTTCTAGTTCCACCTAGTTCCTGTTCCCTAGTTCTCCCCTTTCTAGTTCCACCTAGTTCCTGGTCCCAAGTTCTCCCCTTCTAGTTCCACCTAGTTCCTGTTCCCTAGTTCTCCCCTTTCTAGTTCCACCTAGTTCCTGGTCCCAAGTTCTCCCCTTCTAGTTCCACCTAGTTCCTTGTCCCTAGTTCCCTTAGTCCCCGTTTCTCCTGTTCCCTAGCTCTCCTAGTCCCTAGTCCTCTCTCCCTAGTTCTCCTTGTCCCTGGTTTACCTAGTCTCTAGTTCCTCTGTCCCAAGGCGTTCCCTTAACCTTCCCTTAGGCGTTCCCTTACTTTCCCTTAGTGTTCCCTTTTCCTGCCCGCCTCTTAAAGGCACCTTTCCTTCCCCTCATATTATATTCCTGTATTTGTGATTCTCCCTTAAAGGGACAGTGCCCTTTTCCCTGTATTTCCCTGTTGTTCAATAAATATCTGTTTCTTGGCAAACCATCATACCTGTCTTGTGTTGTGCGATTGGGGTCGGTTACAAACCATAACAGTACGACCCCACCCAATCGACGACCCCAGCCAGCACAGACGGTGTATGTTGAGTTTGCCTTTTTTTTTTCTTGTTCCCTCTAGCTCCCCTGTTAGCCCTGTTAGCTCCCCTGTTAGCTTGTTAGTCTCCCCTCTAGCTCCCCTGTTAGCCCTGTTAGCTTCCCTGTTTGCCCAGTTTAGCTTCCCTGTTGTCCTGTTTAGCTCCCTTGTTAGCCTGTTACTCCCCTGTTTAGCTTGTTAGTCTCCCCGGTTAGCTCCCCTGTTTGCTTCCCGTTTTGCCCTGTTTGACCCCCCTGTAGCTAGCCATGCCCTGGCAGCTAACCCAGTCCCTCAGCAGAGCCCCTGTCTGCTAGCTTAGCCCCGGCTGCTAGCACAGCCTCTATGTTTATGCAGCCCTTGCTGCTGGCATAGGCCCTGTAGCTAGCCATGCCCTGGCGGCTAACCCAGTTTCCCTCTGCATGGCCCCGGTCTGCTAGCTTGGCCCCGGCTGTTAGCACAGCCTCTATGTTAATGCAGCCTTGCAGCTGGCATAGGCCCTGTAGCTAGCCAGACCCAAGCAGCTAACCCGGTCCCTCTGCATGGCCTCCACTTTTTTGTGTAGTTCCCCCTGCTAGCCTAGCTCGGCAGCTAGCGCAGCCTCTATGTTGATGTAGCAGTACAGCTAGCATAGGCCCTGTAGCTATCAGTGCCCTGGCAGCTACCCTTTCCCTCTGCTAGCCTGGCTCCGGCAGCTTGCGCAGCCTCTATGTTGATGTAGCAGTACAGCTAGCATAGGCCCTGTAGCTATCAGTGCCCTGGCAGCTATCCTTCCCTCTGCTAGCCCTTTCCCGGTGCTTCCATGGTTACCCCTTAGCTACCCTGCTTGCCCCTCAGTTCTCTAGACCCAGTTCCTCTAGACCTGTTCTCTGGACCAGTTCTCTAGACCAGTTCCTCTAGGCCAGTTCTCTAGACCAGTTCTCTAAACCAGTTCTCTAGACCAGTTCTCTTGCCCAGTTCGCTAGACTAGTTCTCTAGACCCAGTTCCTCTAGACCAGTTGCCCCTCTGCTACCCTAGTTACCCCTCGGCGACCCTGTTTCTTTTGCTAGCCCCACTCTTGTGGTGGCTTCCCCTACTGGCTTGGCCAGTGCCTTCGTTTTTGTCTTGTTTTGCCCCCTGCCACTCTGTCTGTATTTGTTTTGGGTCGCCGGGTGGCTCCCGTTGGAGGGGGGGATACTGTGAGGTTTTGCCCGCTGCTCACTACCTTTTCTCTGTCTTCTTTAAGCCTACTGTTAGGAATTCCCTATTCTCTGTCTTCTTTAAGCCTACTGTTAGGAATTCCCTATTCTCTGTCTTCTTTAAGCCTACTGTTAGGAATTCCCTACTCACTCTCTCTAGCCCCCACCCTCTCGTTCCTTACCCTTAGTGGCCACACCTGTTTGATATTCTATTATCTCTTGCACCTGTGGTGGCAGGCTAATTAGTCCCCCGGTGGGCTTTAAATACCAGGGCGCTTCCCCTCGTTTTGGCGTGGGGTCGTGTTGTATACTTGCCGAGTCATATTCTCTAAACATCTAGACTCTTTCGGGAGATCCTCTGTCTGCCTATGCTGTTCCATTCTCCGGCGTCGAGATGTTTGCTCCAGCCTTCGCCTGCTGTCGCCGTTGCCTGAGAGTGGGACTGGTCTGCGCTCCCTAGACTTCCACGGGAGGCATCCCAGTCATCCACTTCAGACCCCCCGCGCAGCTGTCGTCCTGACGCACATCCAGACCAGCGCAGACGCTCTCCAGTCCACAGCGCGCAACGCGCATCTTCCAAGGACGCTCGAGCTTGGCACGCTCTCCAGACCAGCGCGCAACGCGCATCTTCCAGACCTTCGAGCTTGGCACGCTCCTCCGTACCAGCGCACTGACGCGCATCTTCCAGACCTTCGAGCTTGGCACGCTCCTCCGTACCGGCGCACAGACGCGCATCTTCCAGACCTTCGAGCTTGGCACGCTCCTCCGTACCAGCGCTCTGACGCGCATCTTCCAGACCTTCGTGCTTGGCACACTCCTCCTGGCAGACGCACCCCGATGCGTCTCTCTGTTCCGACGCGCACACCAAGGTGTGGCGCGCCACTCTGTTCCTCGGCTCCGACAGTGGCTACCCGGTGGACGACATCCTCGCCACCGCCACTGTTCCAGCTCCCTGTTCCGACGCGCACACCAAGGTGTGGCGCGCACTCTGTTCCTCGGCTCCGACAGTGGCTACCCGGTGGACGACATCCTCGCCACCGCCACTGTTCCAGCTCCCTGTTCCGACGCGCACACCAAGGTGTGGCGCGCACTCTGTTCCTCGGCTCCGACAGTGGCTACCCGGTGGACGACATCCTCGCCACCGCCACTGTTCCAGCTCCCTGTTCCGACGCGCACACCAAGGTGTGGCGCGCACTCTGTTCCTCGGCTCCGACAGCGGCTACCCGGTGGACGATGCCCTCGTCACCGCCACTGTTCCAGCACTCTGTTCCTCGGCTCCGACAGCGGCTACCCGGTGGACGATGCCCTCGTCACCGCCACTGTTCCAGCACTCTCTCCCTCGGCTCGGACAGCCAGCCGCCCCGGTGGCGATGCCCCCGTTCCCGCTGCTGTCCCCGTACCTTTACGCATACGCCTGGGTGAGTTTTGATTGTGATGTCACTCACTCAGCGTAGTGCCCTTGCCCCCGTTCCCGCTGCTGTCCCCGTACCTTTACGCATACGCCTGGGTGAGTTTTGATTGTGATGTCACTCACTCAGCGTAGTGCCCTTGCCCCCGTTCCCGTTGCTGTCCCTGTACCTTTACGCATACGCCTGGGTGAGTTTTGATTGTGATGTCACTCACTCAGCGTAGTGCCCTTGCCCCCGTTCCCGCTGCTGTTCCTGTACCTTTACGCATACGCCTGGGTGAGTTTTGATTGTGATGTCACTCTCCCAGCGTATTGCCTCTGTTAGTTAGTTTGGACATTTCATCTCCCAGCGTATTGCCTCTGTTAGTTAGTTTGGACATTTCATCTCCCAGCGTATTGCCTCTGTTAGTTAGTTTGGACATTTCATCTCCCAGCGTATTGCCTCTGTTAGTTAGTTTGGACATTTCATCTCCCAGCGTAATGCCTCTGTTTTTGGTTCTCACTTAGAATAGTATTTTTGGACTTTACATCTCCCCCTGTGTGTTTGTCACACGAAGATATTATTACTTTGTTCACTTTGTTATTTGGACTGTTCTGCACCTGCTCTGTTTTTTCCCTTTTGTGCATTAACTATCTCCTCTGTCCTGCAGAGCGGCCCAGATGATTTCCACCAGTCCTCCCAGTTCCTCCCTGTTTCCCAGCCCGCCTCCGCGGGCCTCAGTCCCCTCTGTTCCCTAGTTCTCCCCTTTCTAGTTCCACCTAGTTCCTGTTCCCTAGTTCTCCCCTTTCTAGTTCCACCTAGTTCCTGTTCCCTAGTTCTCCCCTTTCTAGTTCCACCTAGTTCCTGGTCCCAAGTTCTCCCCTTCTAGTTCCACCTAGTTCCTGTTCCCTAGTTCTCCCCTTTCTAGTTCCACCTAGTTCCTGGTCCCAAGTTCTCCCCTTCTAGTTCCACCTAGTTCCTTGTCCCTAGTTCCCTTAGTCCCCGTTTCTCCTGTTCCCTAGCTCTCCTAGTCCCTAGTCCTCTCTCCCTAGTTCTCCTTGTCCCTGGTTTACCTAGTCTCTAGTTCCTCTGTCCCAAGGCGTTCCCTTAACCTTCCCTTAGGCGTTCCCTTACTTTCCCTTAGTGTTCCCTTTTCCTGCCCGCCTCTTAAAGGCACCTTTCCTTCCCCTCATATTATATTCCTGTATTTGTGATTCTCCCTTAAAGGGACAGTGCCCTTTTCCCTGTATTTCCCTGTTGTTCAATAAATATCTGTTTCTTGGCAAACCATCATACCTGTCTTGTGTTGTGCGATTGGGGTCGGTTACAAACCATAACAGTAATAGTGTGTAATCTGGCTTTGCTTATAAGTTAGCTAGTTGATATTGTTTTGCCTTATCTCTGCTCTGTTTGTTTCTTTCCAAAAGCACCTTTTCAAAAGCACAAGAGCACAAGACCTCACCCAAAAGGTAACCGAGGCTGGTAATGCTGAACAACCTTGGCTGTCTGGAACTGGAAGATTAAACCCAGTCAAAATGTATTCCCGCTTTTCTTTCAGGAAGCCTGTCCTTCACACTGTAGGCCAGCAAGAGACACTGGAGAGCATTTGATGGATCCAGGGTTTTCACGGCATTCTCATCTCTCCCACATAGATGGCATATATGGCTCTACAATCATGACATGAAGAAGAAGAAGGAGAAGAAGTCTTTATTTGTTTTGCAGCAACACACACATGTAAGATGGCCGACACACAGGAACACACACACATGTAAGATGGTCGACACACAGGAACACACACACACACGTAAGATGGCCGACACACAGGAACACACACACACACGTAAGATGGCCGACACACAGGAACACACACACACGTAAGATGGCCGACACACAGGAACACACACACACACGTAAGATGGCCGACACACAGGAACACACACACACACGTAAGATGGGCGACCCACAGGAACACACACACACACGTAAGATGGCCGACCCACAGGAACACACACACATGCATTGGGTCGATGAAATGCCTCTCTGCGCTTGACCCATCCCGTCGTCCTCCCCCCCCCCCCCCCCCACAAGGGCAGCTGGGAGCAGACGTGGGTGTGTTGTGTGCCACATGATCCAAGTGCTCCCATCCGTCTTCGTCAGGGACACGACAGCGTTAGCGATCTGTTCTGCGTGTTTTTTCATTGGGTTTATCTCTTTTTCGGGAAAGGGGGAGGGGGGGCCTTGCGAGCACGGGGGGGGGGGGGGGGGGGGAGAACATTGCAAACTCCACACAGAAAGGCCCGGAAGATAATCGAACCCAGGACATAATGTGCTACATGCTGAAGGCGTTATCATGAACTATCATCATATTGTTCATCATATTATCATGAACAATATATACAGCATGCGAGCCTCAGGTGCAGGTGGACTGTAACAGACCGTAGCAGAAACTGATCCTGAGTCAGCCACTGCTACCCCCGCACCGTCACAGACAACCTGCTGTATAGCAGAAACAGCTGATCCTGAGTCAGCCACTGCTGCCCCCGCACCATCACAGACAACCTGCTGTATAGCAGAAACAGCTGATCCTGAGTCAGCCACTGCTGCCCCTGCACCATCACAGACAACCTGCTGTATAGCAGAAGCTGCTGATCCGGAGTCAGCCACTGCTGCCCTGCACCATCACAGACAACCTGCTGTATAGCAGAAACAGCTGATCCTGAGTCAGCCACTGCTGCCCCGCACCATCACAGACAACCTGCTGTATAGCAGAAACAGCTGATCCTGAGTCAGCCACTGCTGCCCCTGCACCGTCACAGACAACCTGCTGTATAGCAGAAACAGCTGATCCTGAGTCAGGGCTATAGAAAGAAGAGGGGGTGTGTGTGTGTGTGTGTGTGTGTGTGTGTGTGTGTGTGTGTGTGTGTGTGTGTGTGTGTGTGTGTGTGTGTGTGTGTGTGTGTGTGTGTGTGTGTGTGTGTGTGTGTGTGTGTGTGTGTGTGTGTGTGTGTGTGTGTGTGTGTGTGTGTGTGTGTGTGTGTGTGTGTGTGTGTGTGTGTGTGTGTGTGTGTGTGTGTGTGTGTGTGTGTGTGTGTGTGTGTGTGTGTGTGTGTGTGTGTGTGTGTGTGTGTGTGTGTGTGTGTGTGTGTGTGTGTGTGTGTGTGTGTGTGTGTGTGTGTGTGTGTGTGTGTGTGTGTGTGTGTGTGTGTGTGTGTGTGTGTGTGTGTGTGTGTGTGTGTGTGTGTGTGTGTGTGTGTGTGTGTGTGTGTGTGTGTGTGTGTGTGTGTGTGTGTGTGTGTGTGTGTGTGTGTGTGTGTGTGTGTGTGTGTGTGTGTGTGTGTGTGTGTGTGTGTGTGTGTGTGTGTGTGTGTGTGTGTGTGTGTGTGTGTGTGTGTGTGTGTGTGTGTGTGTGTGTGTGTGTGTGTGTGTGTGTGTGTGTGTGTGTGTGTGTGTGTGTGTGTGTGTGTGTGTGTGTGTGTGTGTGTGTGTGTGTGTGTGTGTGTGTGTGTGTGTGTGTGTGTGTGTGTGTGTGTGTGTGTGTGTGTGTGTGTGTGTGTGTGTGTGTGTGTGTGTGTGTGTGTGTGTGTGTGTGTGTGTGTGTGTGTGTGTGTGTGTGTGTGTGTGTGTGTGTGTGTGTGTGTGTGTGTGTGTGTGTGTGTGTGTGTGTGTGTGTGTGTGTGTGTGTGTGTGTGTGTGTGTGTGTGTGTGTGTGTGTGTGTGTGTGTGTGTGTGTGTGTGTGTGTGTGTGTGTGTGTGTGTGTGTGTGTGTGTGTGTGTGTGTGTGTGTGTGTGTGTGTGTGTGTGTGTGTGTGTGTGTGTGTGTGTGTGTGTGTGTGTGTGTGTGTGTGTGTGTGTGTGTGTGTGTGTGTGTGTGTGTGTGTGTGTGTGTGTGTGTGTGTGTGTGTGTGTGTGTGTGTGTGTGTGTGTGTGTGTGTGTGTGTAATATAATTATAATTTATATAATTTAGTCAGGGCTATAGAAAGAAGAGGGGTGTGTGTGTGTGTGTGTGCGTTCGCTCGCGCGTGCATGTGTGTGTGTGTGTGCGTGCGTTCGCGCGTGCACGTGTGTGTGTGTGTGTGCCGTGCGCACGTGCACCGTCAACGCGGGCAGAGGATTAAGCCCAGTGAGGAACTGGGCCAGAGAGGGAGAGAGAGAGGCTAACGCTTCAACACAGTAGCTACACTAGAAGGAGGCTTAATCACATGGAAGCCAGGCAGGCAGGCAGCACATTCAGCTAAAGGCCTCTCAGGCTAAATACAGCCAGTGAGTGAGCAGCGGTGGTGCCGCCTGCCTGTCAGCCCTCGTTTCGCCCCCCCCCCCCCCCCGCAGTCCTGTGTGTCTCCTCTCCATCCCTCGCACCAGGTTGTGCGGACTCTTACATTTACATTTACATTTAGTCATTTAGCTGCAACGCTTTTATCCAAAGCGACTTACAAGTTCTGTGCGACAAGACAGCAAGAAGGGTACAACTCTATCAGCTGAGTAACAATGTTCATCAAAGTGTTGAGTGCTACAGTGTAGGTTAGTTTATTAGGACAAGTGCATGACAATAAGGTTAGTCGGGGTTAGATCTTTTTTTTTTTTTTTATCATCATCATTTCAGATAATGGTTGAAGAAGTGAGTCTTTAGTCGACGGCGAACGATTGGACGTGTTTTGGCTGTCCTAACTGTGGTGGGCAGTTCGTTCCACCATTGTGGGGCAAGGACTGAGAATAGGCGGCTTCTCCTTGATGACCCTCCGGGAGCTTGGATAGGAGTGGGTCTGAGGCGGCCAGAAGATGCAGAGCGTAGGGGTCTTGAGGGTGTGTAGTTAGAGACCATTGACCGGAGGTAGGCGGGAGCGGTTCCCTTTGCCGCACGGTATGCTATGCTATTCACTTTCGGTGACAGAGCCTTCAGCCCTCTGCCCTCTGGAACTCTGCCCTCTGGAACTCTGCCCTCTGGAACTCTGCCCTCTGGAACTCTGCCCTCTGGAACTCTGCCCTCTGGAAATCCGCAACGCCCCCCAACCCTGGACAAAACTGCTCTCAGTCAAAACACACCTCTTCACCGAGGCTTTTCCCCCCGTTAGTTAGTTTAGATTAGATTAGGTTCATTATCCCTTTACCTGCCCTCACCCCCCCCCCCCCCCTTTTTCCCCTATTGCCCCCTTTCCATAGCCCTCTTGATTGTGAAGCGACCTTGGGTTTCCTGAAAGGCGCTATAGAAATGTTATTTATTATTATTATTATTATTATTATTATTATTATTATTATTATTATTATTATTATTATTATTATTATTATTATTATTATTATTATTATTATTATTATTATGATTATTATTATTATTATTATTATTATTATTATTATTATTATTATTATTATTATTATTATTATTATTATTATTGTCGGGGGTTATAGGACCCCGGAGAGAAGACCTGGGGCAGGGAGACCATGCAGTCTAGCCTGGCTGGCACACTGTGGCTGGCACAAAGGTTCGCCTGCATCGCTCGTATAGTTAGTAGAGCAGCACACATTACAGTGCCACCAGCCTGCATTATCACCTACTGTAAGAGGATTAGCATGCCATGAGGGGTTCTAAGAGCAGGAGGGGGGAGGATACTCGTTTACAGACCAATCAGAAACACACCCGTGTGGACTTACAAAAGGAAAAGAAAAAAAAATCACAAATGTACATATTCAAGGCATATTCAACGACCGAAAGTTTTTTTTTTATGTTTTACTCAAAACTGTACTCCTGAATTATTTGATCCTTTAAGGCTTTTTTTAAATCTCCCCTGAGAAGTACTAATACTAATTATACCAAAGAAGTAATAATTGATTTCAAATAGCCTACATGTGTTTCACAACAGTGAAAAACAGGTCAACTCCACCTCTCATGATTAGATCAACTGCATCACATAGTCAATGGCTGTTTGTTTCAGTAGCCTTGCAGAAAGTCCTCGGATTAGCGTTTTCATTTTGAGCAGAAACGAGAGGCCTCGGTCATGTTATTAACCGAGACCGGTGCTTCCGTCACACAGCGTGGGTCTACACGCAGACTTTCAGTGCCCAACGCCGGAGACCTTAAGCTGGCAGAGATGGTGCCGATATTAAAATGTAATTCCTCAGACCCCCGTCGGTTCTCCTGAGGCTACATGGGAGGAGTACCTGAGAGAAGAGGTCGTCTGGGGCTTTACCAAGAGAAACAAAAACAGAGACACACGCACGCGCACACACACGCACGCACGCACACACACACACACACACACACACACACACACACACACACACACACACACACACACACACACACACACACACACACACACACACACACACACACACACACACACACACACAGAGACACACACACACACAGAGACACACACACACACACACAAATCTGAGACAAAGCCAAGACATAATACAACCAGTGCATTGTTGGTAATATCCCTTACGTATTAGATTAGATTTGATTAGATTAGGTTAGATTTGATTCGAGTAAAATGTATTGTCATCATACAGCACAAGTACAGTACAACGAAAAGATGTTTGGCATCCAACCAGAGTGCAAATGTAACGGTAAAGTGCAACAGCAATATACAATGTACAGGTGGTTAAACTGGCTATGAAATAAACAAATTAGTACTACTCAGATGCATGTACAGAGTTGTAGTATAATATGTACAGTGATACAGGTGTAAAGTAGGATATGTACAGATATAGATATAGTATCTACAGATATGTAAAATGACCATGTCCAGGTAAATACAGACAGGTGTGGATAGATATGTATGCAGTGAGACTATATATATATATATATATCAAGTTCAAGTTTCTTTATTAGTTGTCATACAGAGTACAGAATACTTTTATACAAAATGCTTCTTTCTGTTACGCTCCAGAGACTATGCCGCTAAAATAAAATAAGTATAGCAGTATAAAATAGAAGTCACGTACGTAGACACAAGTGTTCAATATGTACATATGTACAATGTTCAATGCAAAGTAGAAGTAACTGAGTTACCATACAATATACTATACAATATACTAATATACAATATACTGTATAGTGCAAAGCAGAAATGGGATGAGGTACAATTTAGGTACAATTTACAGTAAGGTGTACTGAGGTATGGGTTGTAGTGCAAAGTCTTTGCCAATAAATATAAAGTGTGTTTAGGTGATCTAAAGTGTGTAGAGTGGGTGCTGCATTGAGTTGTTTGTTTAAAGTGAGTGTGTGCATGTGGATGTGTGTGCTGTGAGTGCATCTGATGGTTGTTGTATAGTGTTATTGTTCGTTGAGCAACCTGATGGCCTGGGGATAGAAGCTTCTTCTGAGTCTTTCTGTGGGAAGCCCCCCTCCAATTGTGCGTTCGACTGAACGGGCCACTCTCTGTAGTCTGCTACGGTCTTGTGCGGTGCTATTCCCAAACCAGGAGGTGATATTGCCAGTCAGGATGCTCTCTATTGTACATGAGTAGAAGTTCTTAAAGATCTTCTGACTGACTTGGAACTTCCTTAGGCGCCTGAGGAAGTAGAGGCGTTGCCGTGCCTTCCTCACAACACTGTCAATGTGTGTGGTCCATGTCAAGTCCTCGGATATGTGGACTCTGGGGTACTTAAAGCTGTTCACTCTCTCAACCGGTGCCCCGTCGATGCTGAGGGGGCTGTAGTCCCTGACCCCCGACCTCCTAAAGTCCACAATCATCTCCTTTGTTTTGCTGACGTTCAGGGAGAGGCAGTTCTCTTGACACCATCCCGCTAGGACCTTGACCTCTTCTAGGTAGGTCCTCTCTGTGAGAACTGGGGTCTGGAGCACAGCCCAATTGCTGAATACACGAGAAGAGAAAGGAGCGGTTTCAAGGGTGTTTAATGGTAATTGAGCAACACAGGAATTGGGGGGAAATAGAACGGGGTTAATGTTCTGTCCTGTGGCTGCCACGGCGGCAGTGAGCGAGCAAGCGGTCCTGGTGCTTGTCGGGGGAGCTGCTGGGTGGCAGCGGGAGAATAGGTGTTCCTCTTCGGGAACAGGTGACGTCCAGACAGGGACGCTGGAGCTGCTGGGTGGCAGCGGGAGAATAGGTGTTCCTCTTCGGGAACAGGTGACGTCCAGACAGGGACGCTGGAGCTGCTGGGTGGCAGCGGGAGAAAAGGTGTTCCTCTTCGGGAACAGGTGACGTCCAGACAGGGACGGCGGTCCTTTGGGGCACAGGAGAGAAACGGGTTAGAGTAAGCCAATACACGGAGGGTATCTAGCAGTAGAGCTTGTGGCAGAGACGTCGTACCTGGGCAGTGGTAATTAATACCACGACAGCTTCTGGTCAGCGTCGAGGTGCAGATATAGTCCCCTCATCAGGGGAGGATAGGGTGCAGCTGGGGAGAGTGGGGTGTTTGCCCGTGTGTGAATTAGGGGGATGGAATACAGCTGGGTGAATGAGGGTGAAGGAAGGGGTGACTGAAGAAAGAGAGGATGATGAGGAGTGCGCAGTGGATAGAGAGGGGGATGAAGAGGAGCGTGTGGAGGACATGAGGGGAAAAGGAGGGGGAGTGAAGTAGGCCCGTGCTGTGATTATGACACTCTCGTCGTTTGCAGAGATCAGGCCCACCACTACTGTGTCGTCAGCAAATTTGATGATTGTGTTGTTGTTCCGCTGTGCCACACAGTCATGTGTGTACAGGGAGTAGAGGAGGAGACTCAGGACACAGCCCTGGGGGGCCCCTATGTTGAGGGTGATGGATGAGGAGGTGCAGTTGCCTGCTCTCACCACCTGGGGTCTGCCCGTCAGGAAGTCGAAGACCCACTGGCAGAGGTCATAGTTCAAGCCCAGGTCCCTGAGCTTGGCTATGAGTTTGGAGGGGACTATGGTATTGAATGCTGAGCTGTAGTTGATGAACAGCATTCTCACATAGTTCCCCTGCCTCTTGTCCAGGTGTGATGCTGCTGTGTGCAGCACATGGGCTATGGCGTCCTTCGTGGACCTGTTGGGGCGGTATGCAAATTTCAGGGGGTCCAGGTTGATGGGGAGGGAGGAGCAGATGTAGCCCTTTACTAGCTTCTCAAAGCACTTCATGGCTATGGAGGTGAGAGCTACAGGGCGGTAGTCGTTGAGGCAAGCAGGCTTGGATTCTTTGGGTACAGGGATGATAGTGGACTTCTTCAGACCATATATATATATATATATATATATATGGTATATACAGCATTATTGTACATGCTATCCAACAGAGCTATGGGTTATATGCAGGTGTATAAGTACGTAAGTAAGTATTCATATCAATATTCACATCAGTGTCTCTATACACAGGAACAAAAGAGGAACATGAGCAAGGTGTGTGTAAAATCTCCACGGCTACAACATGGTGGTTATGGCAACCATGGCCCTGTCTCCCCTAACCACTAGGGAGTTGGTGATGACGTCATCATCACCACGGCAACGCACACATTTGCATTAAGTGAAGAATAATATTGTTCACCTTGGGTTCAACCATGTTTGCCCCATATAGCACAACATACCATAACTGTTGTGAAACCTACCTACTACATAAGATTAATGTGTAGCTTTTAAACCACACTGACTGAAGGACCTTCACTTATTGCTATACAGACGATACTGATTCAGGGGGTGATGATTTACAGTTAGCTTAGTTGATGTGATACTCTCGAGCCCTGTGCAAAGTCTCATCTTACAATAAGTGGCTCTGCGGTTGATCGATCACATTCACAGCTCGTCATTCCGGTGAGAATGACATTCATATGTGAGACTTAGCGATTATGTGGTACATGGCAAGACGAGGACGGCAGTGTTGCAGGTGGATGGAAGTTATTTTTGGTTTGCATAATGGACCGAGTCGTATGATAGATCTATATTTAGAGCGAAACATGAATACTGCTGATTCATGTCCTTGCCGATCAATACTAGCAGCGCTGGAAGCTCTATCGATCGGTGTTGCATTTAAACGTGACTTGAGGTTTGGCTGGTTAACGTTTTGGTGATGAATCCATCTCCATATTGTATATTATAGAGTATAAACTGTGATAATAACAGACACAATAAACTGAAGGAACAATAGAGTATAAACTGTGATAACAGACACAATGTACTGTAGGAACAATAGAGTATAAACTGTGATAACATAATATATGGACAATAAACTGATAATAACAGACATAGGAACAATAGAGTATAAACTGTGATAACAGACATAATATATGAACAATAAACTGATAACAGACACAATATATGAACAATAAACTGATAATAACAGACATAGGAACAATAGAGTATAAACTGTGATAACAGACACAATATATGAACAATAAACTGATAATAACAGACATCGGAACAATAAAGTACACACACACACACACACACACACACACACACACACACACACACACACACACACACACACACACAGAGACACACACACACACACACACACACACACACACACACACAGAGACACACACACACACACACACACAGAGACACACAGAGACACACACACACACACACACACACACACACACACACACAGACAGACATAATAAGATCCTTCCCTCACCTTAACGTAATGACATTATTTATGTATCCAGACATGGCTTCACCTCGTGCAGAATTCTTTCCTTGTGTCACGGGGGAAACGCCCACCTAGCCGTCACAACATTCTGACCTCAGCGTCGTATATATAAAAAGTATACTACGACGTTCCAACGAATCAATCAATGCATTTGCTTATAATAACCCACGTATTGGTTACATAAAAAGTCGATGTATCTGTTAAAGGGGCAAAACTATGGAATAACTTTGACAAAGAAGTAAAAATGTGTGGTTCGCTACATACTTTTAAGAAATTACTCAAATATAAGGTGATACAGAAATATAAAACCTCATTATTATCCTAATTATATTTGATCTATAACATAACTGTTTTCACATAGTGACAAAGACAAAAAAAAAAAGAAAAAACATATAATAAAAGAAAAAGAAAAACCTAAATAAATGTGTATATACGTTTTGTACATAAAACTATGAAACGTTTGTAACCTTTGCTAAATGATGTACTGAATTATGTTTATTTTTTGTATTTATTTTGTGTAAATAATGTAACGTAAAAAGGGTAGGCAATTATAAGCCTCGGCTTCAGCCTACACCTTTTCGGTCATTTAATTTTTTTTTCTTCGTTTTCTTAAATGTTCTACTACTATGCTTTGTAAAAGAAGACGGAAATAAAATCATGCAAGCCCTTCGCACCCCAAAGGGTTAACCCCCATAGTGGGGTCCGGCCTGAAGGGCGACCTGCACTCTCTGAACCCGGAGTGTCGGCCCACCGTACCACAGATCACCTGGTCGTCCGCCTCCCAGCTCCCACCTCCGTCTGGCCCCTGGATATAGCTGCCAACACGTCCGTAGAAGGCTCCGCTCCGACAACCACATCTACTCCGTCTGACACGTGGAAGTGCTGCGTGGGTAACTGCAGGGAACACACGCACACACATTCTCACACTCACACACACACACACACACACACACACACACACACACACACACACACACACACTCACACGGGACTGGTTTTGTTGTTTTGATCATGGACTCTTGCTCTGGAAAATATTTGTTCT
>NC_140165.1:315235235-315237735 GCF_963971535.1 Notolepis coatsorum
ATAGCACTATGTAACAAACCATCAAATACACTCACAGCACACACATCCACACGCACACACTCACTTTAAATAAACAACTCACTGTAGCATCGACTTTACCCACTTTAGACACTTTAACACACTTTATATTTATAATATTGGTAAAGAGATTAGCACTACAACTCATACCTGATTGCACCTTACCCTAAGTTGTACCTCATCCCATTTCTGCATTGTACTGTATATTGTATTGTAACTCAGTTACTTTTTCTACTCTGCATTGTATATTGTATATATGTATATTGAACACTTTTGTTTACGTTCTTCACTTCTATTTTATACTTATTTTATACTTATCTATTTTTATTTAGCACACTCTCAGGAGCAAAACAGAAAGAAGCATTTCATATAAAAGTATTCTGTATTTTTGTATGACAACTAATAAAGAAACTTGAAACTTGAAAACTTGATAGTATTCACATACGGCGGCCATTTGGCTCTTATGTCGTGCTGGGGTTCCCCCCCACCCAAGGTCGGAACAGGGTGGAAAGGGAACCCAACCTGAGCGCGACACAAAGAGTAAAATGGTGCCGGTGTGTGAATATATGGTACATTTTGGTAATTGCCATGTTTTTACATTAATAATAATAATAATAATAATAATAATAATAATAATAATAATAATAATAATAATAATAATAATAATAATAATAATAATAATAATAATAATAATAATAATAATAATATAACAATAATAATGCAGGACCTCTTTAGGGGGTCTTTAATCGGCATGCAACGAACTGGACATGCAATTGGAGCGGCACACACACACACATGCATTGTCTTTCCTCAGTTGCCGATGCGCCTAACCCATCCCGTCGTCCTTCCCCCCATGGGCAGCCGGGAGCAGATAGGGCGTCAACGTGAGCCGCGCCCCGGGGACCAATCCAAGTGCTCCTGCCCGTCTTCGTCAAGGTCGCCACAGCGTTAGCGATCTGTTGTTGTGCATGTTTTTCCATTGGGTTTATCTTATCGGGGGGGAAACCCTTGCGAGCACAGATGGGGGAGAACATGCAAACTCCACACAGAAAGGCCTGGGAGATACCCCACCTGGGTACCTGGCATCATGGAAACCTGGTCCCCAAGCGGGAATCGAACCCTGGACCTTCTTGCTGTGAGGCGACCGTGATGATTTGTTTTGATTTTATATTGTTTGTTATATTTATTTACATGTTCGAAATAAAGATTTCAATCAATCAATCAATCAACACCGTGACCCTATAGGGCCCAACAAAACCAAATATTGTATTGCTTACGAAATACACACGGTATGTCGTTCTAAAAAGGAAATCGTTTTCATAATAGTCTATGCTTTTGGAGAAACAAGGAGGTTATTATCGCCACACAGCAGTGCTAATGCTTTCAACTCAGGTTGAGCACCCGATTCTAACATGTATCTCTGTACTGTACTTCTTGTATTGTTGTATTGTGCTGTATACCATACATGTATCTCTGTACTGTACTTCTTGTATTGTTGTATGTTGTTGTATTGTGCTGTATACCATGGTATGTTTTAACATGTATCTCTCTACTGTACTTCTTGTATTGTTGTATGTTGTTGTATTGTGCTGTATACCATGGTATGTTTTAACATGTATCTCTGTACTGTACTTCTTGTATTGTTGTATTGTGCTGTATACCATGGTATGTTTTAACATCTATCTCTGTACTGTACTTCTTGTATTGTTGTATTGTGCTGTATACCATGGTATGTTTTAACATGTATCTCTGTACTGTACTTCTTGTATTGTTGTATTGTGCTGTATACCATGGTATGTTTTAACATGTATCTCTCTACTGTACTTCTTGTATTGTTGTATTGTGCTGTATACCATGGTATGTTTTAACATGTATCTATGTACTGTACTTCTTGTATTGTTGTATTGTGCTGTATACCATGGTATGTTTTAACATGTATCTCTGTACTGTACTTCTTGTATTGTTGTATGTTGTTGTATTGTGCTGTATACCATGGTATGTTTTAACATGTATCTCTGTACTGTACTTCTTGTATTGTTGTATTGTGCTGTATACCATGGTATGTTTTAACATCTATATCTGTACTGTACTTCTTGTATTGTTGTATTGTGCTGTATACCATGGTATGTTTTAACATGTATCTCTGTACTGTACTTCTTGTATTGTTGTATTGTGCTGTATACCATGGTATGTTTTAACATGTATCTCTGTACTGTACTTCTTGTATTGTTGTATTGTGCTGTATACCATGGTATGTTTTAACATGTATCTCTGTACTGTACTTCTTGTATTGTTGTATTGTGCTGTATACCATGGTATGTTTTAACATGTATCTCTGTACTGTACTTCTTGTATTGTTGTATTGTGCTGTATACCATGGTATGTTTAACATGTATCTCTGTACTGTACTTCTTGTATTGTTGTATTGTGCTGTATACCATGGTATGTTTTAACATGTATCTCTGTACTGTACTTCTTGTAT
>NC_140165.1:315241230-315251230 GCF_963971535.1 Notolepis coatsorum
GAGGAGAAGAGTTATGTTCCATAACTAGTCAGCCTGACAAGACGTCATCGGGTGTACCAGAGCGGTAATGCTGTGTTTGCAAGACCTACTTTTTAAAAGATATGGATCTACAGTATATTGTATCCATGGAAACGTTGTTCACCAAAGTAAATGATCACCGCAATGAGCGCGACACACGGTGCTGACAAGGATGCCTGTTACCGTTTGACAGGATGGTCCTCAACCTTACAACGCTGTGAGAGTGATGTTAGCGAGGGGCCCTTTTTGTCCTCTCGCCAGGGCCGTCACTGAAAATAAGAATTTGTTCTTAATCGATCTGCCTGGTTAAATACAGGTTAAAAAAAAAAAAAGACACAGCAGGAAGACTAGAAGAAATGCATTCAGTAGGGTTCAGACTCTGCTAGTAGAAAGCTGGCACGTTAGCTAGCTTAGCGTAGCTGCGTTAGCCCATTAGAGGACGACGTGTGCTTAGCTTCGGAGAGTTTGTTGACAATGTTAGTAGGCTAACCGGCACTGGTCCGCTTCCATTCATTGTGCTAAGCTAGGCTAACGTGCAGCCGGATAGCTTTCTACTGAACGCACACAGAGAGTGAAACTGGTATCCGTCTTCTTGTCTCTCTCTGGAGAAGACGGTAAGCTAATTTCCCAAAATGGTTGGCGTGTTCCTTTAACAGGCTTAACCCACTCTGCAGTTACTTCACACTCAACATTACAAATAAATATATATTATAATATACTATAATATATATAGTATAGTGATATCACAAAGGGACACCGCATTTAAAATGTTGACTTCATGTTTTCAGTTTTGTGAGAATAGCGCCACCATGAGGCCAAATGGACTCACATCAAACTTCACAGGGCTCCTCGCTATTGTAGGACAAAACTATTTGTCACGTTTGGTGAGACCAAACTACCAGGTCAAGAGGTCACACACCCATTTTAAAATGTAGATCTTGAGCTGATGGTGCATGCGCTGGGGGAAAGGTCATGTGGTTTCTTCCTCCAGGGGTTTGATTGGTTGATTGATTGATTGAAAACTTTATTAACAGATTGCAGAACGGGTACAATACAGTACAGCTCAATACACACAATTGTTAAGGGGATGCAGACCAGAGAAAGACTTTTGTCTTGTTTACATCAGGGTCCCCCTGTCATGGATGTTCACAGCAAATTGTGTGGCACTTGGGTGGAGGTAAAGATGGGGGGCAGCTCAAACCAGTGTTGTAGTCGAGTCACTAAATCTCGAGTCCGAGTCGAGCCGAGAGTCCCCAGTGTTCGAGTCCGAGTCCAAGTCCGAGTCACCAAAGAAGAGCCCGAGTCGAGTCCCCATTACCCGAGTCTGAGTCCAAGTCATCAAGGTTGAGTCCACTCCACTCTGGCAGTCAAATTTATTTTTTAAAGGTCTAAATGACACAGCGGTCACCATTTCAAAGGGAGTTTATTTACTTTGTGACACAATAGCCAAACAAATGCCATCTAGCCATCAATATCTTATGCCAAATGATTAGGGCCTATTACAATAAATCGTCTGCACCTTCCGAGTCCAAATGCAGTCAGTGCTCGAGTCCAAGTCCGAGTCGTCATCAGTGCTCAAGTCCAAGTGGAGTCACAACAAGTCCTGAAGATAAGTCCACGACTCGAGTACTACAACAACACTGGCTCAAACATACAGCTCTCTACGACCCGCAGACTCGTCCCCTCCCCCCAACACACCACGACTAACCGCCTTGGCCAGCGGCCATCAGGCTCCACAACCATAGACCGCTGCTGCCAGCAGCCGGAGATCGAATGGCCTTGAGAATTGTTAGAAAAGTCTCATTTTTAACCACTGCACACAGACACAGTGCATATATTATGACTGATAACAGACTCATCTGCACCTGGCTAGGGCAATGGGTACACGCCAGGTTCGCTGTACTATTCCACTCTGACAACAAAAACGTAAACACTTAGAGGCCAATCCACCTACAGTAATAAACATACTGCTTTCTACAACATGCAGGCAGCTTAAACATACAGCTTTCTACAACATGCAGGTAGCTTAAACATACAGCTTTCTACAACATGCAGGCAGCTTAAACATACAGCTTTCTACAACATGCAGGCAGCTTAAACATACAGCTTTCTACAACATGCAGGCAGCTTAAACATACAGCTTTCTACAACATGCAGGTAGCTTAAACATACAGCTTTCTACAACATGCAGGTAGCTTAAACATACAGCTTTCTACAACATGCAGGCAGCGTAAACATACAGCTTTCTACAACATGCATGCAGGCAGCTTAAACATACAGCTTTCTACAACATGCAGGTAGCTTAAACATACAGCTTTCTACAACATGCAGGCAGCTTAAACATACAGCTTTCTACAACATGCAGGCAGCTCAAACATACCGCTTTCTACAGCATGCATGCAGGCAGCTCAAACATACAGCTTTCTACAACATGCAGGCAGGCAGCTCAAACATACAGCTTTCTACAACATGCATGCAGGCAGCTCAAACATACAGCTTTCTACAACATGCAGGCAGCTCAAACATACAGCTTTCTACAACATGCATGCAGGCAGCTTAAACATACAGCTTTCTACAACATGCAGGCAGCTCAAACATACAGCTTTCTACAACATGCAGGCAGGCAGCTCAAACATACAGCTTTCTACAACATGCAGGCAGCTTAAACATACAGCTTTCTACAACATGCAGGCAGCTTAAACATACAGCTTTCTACAACATGCAGGCAGGCAGCTTAAACATACAGCTTTCTACAACATGCAGGCAGCTTAAACATACAGCTTTCTACAACATGCAGGCAGGCAGCTCAAACATACAGCTTTCTACAACATGCAGGCAGCTTAAACATACAGCTTTCTACGACATGCAGGCAGGCAGCTCAAACACACAGCTTTCTACAACATGCATGCAGGCAGCTTAAACATACAGCTTTCTACAACATGCAGGCAGCTCAAACATACAGCTTTCTACAACATGCAGGCAGCTTAAACATACAGCTTTCTATGACATGCATGCAGGCAGCTCAAACATACAGCTTTCTACGACATGCAGGCAGCTTAAACATACCGCTTTCTACGACATGCATGCAGGCAGCTTAAACATACAGCTTTCTACAACATGCAGGCAGCTTAAACATACAGCTTTCTACAACATGCAGGTAGCTTAAACATACCGCTTTCTACAACATGCAGGCAGCTTAAACATACAGCTTTCTACAACATGCAGGCAGCTTAAACATACAGCTTTCTACAACATGCAGGCAGCTCAAACATACCGCTTTCTACAGCATGCATGCAGGCAGCTCAAACATACAGCTTTCTACAACATGCAGGCAGGCAGCTCAAACATACAGCTTTCTACAACATGCATGCAGACAGCTCAAACATACAGCTTTCTACAACATGCAGGCAGCTTAAACATACAGCTTTCTACAACATGCAGGTAGCTTAAACATACAGCTTTCTACAACATGCAGGTAGCTTAAACATACAGCTTTCTACGACATGCATGCAGGCAGCTTAAACATACAGCTTTCTACAACATGCAGGCAGCTTAAACATACAGCTTTCTACAATATGCAGGCAGCTTAAACATACAGCTTTCTACAACATGCAGGCAGCTCAAACATACCGCTTTCTACAGCATGCATGCAGGCAGCTCAAACATACAGCTTTCTACAACATGCATGCAGGCAGCTCAAACATACCGCTTTCTACAACATGCATGCAGGCAGCTCAAACATACCGCTTTCTACAACATGCATGCAGGCAGCTCAAACATACCGCTTTCTACAACATGCAGGCAGGCAGCTTAAACATACAGCTTTCTACAACATGCAGGCAGCTTAAACATACAGCTTTCTACAACATGCAGGCAGGCAGCTCAAACATACAGCTTTCTACAACATGCAGGCAGCTCAAACATACAGCTTTCTACAACATGCAGGCAGCTCAAACATACAGCTTTCTACAACATGCAGGCAGCTTAAACATACAGCTTTCTACAACATGCAGGCAGCTCAAACATACAGCTTTCTACAACATGCAGGCAGCTTAAACATACAGCTTTCTACAACATGCAGGCAGCTTAAACATACAGCTTTCTACGACATGCAGGCAGGTTAAACATACTGCTTTCTATGACATGCAGGCAGCTTAAACATACAGCTTTCTACGACATGCAGGCAGGTTAAACATACTGCTTTCTATGACATGCAGGCAGCTTAAACATACAGCTTTCTATGACATGCAGGCAGGTTAAACATACTGCTTTCTATGACATGCAGGCAGCTTAAACATACAGCTTTCTACAACATGCAGGCAGGCAGCTTATACATGTGTTTCTTTTCATAGAAGGAAACTGTGAATACCTCAGCATGGGGGTTTGGAGGTGTCTGTGTGTATGTATGTGTGTATATGCACATGTCAGTGTGTGTGTGTGTGTGTGTGTGTGTGTGTGTGTGTGTGTGTGTGTGTGTGTGTGTGTGTGTGTGTGTGTGTGTGTGTGTGTGTGTGTGTGATTGATTGATTGATTGAAAACTTTATTAACAGATTGCAGAATGGGTACAATACAGTACAGCTCAATACACACAATTGTTAAGGGGATGCAGACCAGAGAAATACTTTCGTCTTGTTTACATCAGGGTCCCCCATTTTCAATTCATCAGGACATATATGACACACATGACATACAGATAGACAGTACTGCTACATCTATACATTTATGACATACCAGATTTGTAAATACAGTACTGTTTGTGATACAAAAAGAGTCCAGAAAAGGGAGTATATACATTTGACGTAGAAACTGTACATTGGAGGAGGTTGGGTGGGGTTGAGTGGGGGGGGTTGGATAGGGAGGGGTTGGGGGGGGAAACACTGTACACCTGTACAAGCAAAACTGTACATTGGGATATTGACAACCATACTAGGTAAATTACTGTACATTGGAGGGGGTTGGGTTAGGACATTTACAGGGGCCAGTTTCGAATTGCAGTCTCCTGTAGGTGTTCCTTGAGAGTGGTTTTGAAAGTGGGTAGTGATTCACATTCCTTTACAGCTGTGGGTAGGGCGTTCCACATTGAAGTGGCATAATTGCGAAACGTGTTTAGTCACTTGTTTGAGCCGAATCTGGGTTTAACATTATTTGTGGAGCTCCCTCTGGTGTTGTGATCGTGGTATTCACTGACCTTTGGGAAGTATTTTAACATGTACATGGGTACCTTGGTCGTGTAGTGTATCTTGTAGACCAGGCCCATTGCAAGTTGCTGTACTCTGTCGTCTACTCTAAGCCATCCTAGGTTGTTAAAGTGGGCAGGGGTGAGGTGGGTTCTAGGAGTAAGGTCAAGCAGTAGTCTGACCAGTTAGTTTTGAGATGTTTGTAATTTTGTTTTTAGTGCCTTTGAGGTGCTTTGGTACCATGAGGTGCACGCATAGTCATAGTACCCTTGAATGAGTGCTCCTGCCAGAGTCTTCAGGGTATTCTTGTTTACCAGAGAGGAGATCCGGTACAAGAAACGAGTTCGTTGGTTGACTTTTTGTATTACATTTGATGCCATTTTGTCACAGGAGAGATTAGCTTCTAGGATGGAACCCAGGTAGGTAATTTCATCTTTCCTTGTCACAATATTGTCACCCACTGTAACTGAGAAGCCGTCGGTCTTGCTGAGTTTGTTATTTGAACCGAAGAGAATGCACTCTGTTTTGCCCATGTGTAATGATAGTTTGTTATCAGCGAGCCATATGTAGATTTTGCCTAGTTCCGAGCTGAGGGTTTTTTCAACCTGTAACTTGTTCTTGTCAGAGACCAGCAGGGCTGAGTCGTCCGCAAACAGGAACAAGTTGCAGTCACAAGCTGACGACATGTAATTTGCATAAATTAGGAACAGTAGCGGTCCTAGTATGCTTCCTTGTGGAACACCACATCTCACTGGGAGGGGGGGGGGGGGGGGGTACCGTTTACCTCCACCATCTGTTCCCTCCCCTCTAGGTAGGATTGCATCCAGCTCACTGATAGACTATCAAAACCAATTGCTTTTAGCTTGTCAATCAGAATGGAGTGATTGACAGTGTCGAAGGCCTTTTGTAGGTCCAGCATGACCATGTGTGTGTGTGTGTGTGTGTGTGTGTGTGTGTGTGTGTGTGTGTGTGTGTGTGTGTGTGTGTGTGTGTGTGTACAGTATGTATGTGTGTGCACACGTCAGTGTGTGTGTGTGTGTACAGTATGTATGTGTGTGCACACGTCAGTGTGTGTGTGCACACGTCAGTGTGTGTGTGTGTGTATGTGTGTGCACACGTCAGTGTGTGTGTGTGTGTATGTGTGTGCACACGTCAGTGTGTGTGCGTGTGCACATATCAGCGTGTCACTTTACTGTACTGTATGCGTGGCTTCAGTGGAATTTGAGACAGATTATTTTAAGTAATGTCCTCCGTAAGGACTTAAGCGACGATGTATGTTTATTTTAAAACCCTTAACCTCGCATGCACGGCATGGCTGAGCTATTTAAACGAGTCTAGTATAGCTGCAGCTAAATGTCAGACAAGCCGTTCGAAGTGAAGCTGGAGAAGTGTGGGGTGACTGTGCTCACGTAACCGCTACGTGGTTCTCACTCTTTCTCAACCCTCCACACAACGCAGCGGAATATTTATAAAAAGAAAAGAGAAAAAAAAGTTCGCTTAAAGATCTGTGTGTGGTGATTGTTTACATTGCTTACATTACAAATGACCTTACCTGTCAAATATTATAAATAGTTGCATAATATATATACATAGGGCGGCACGGTGGCACAGTGGTCAGCACTGCTGCCTCACAGCAAGAAGGTCCTGGTTCAGTGGTCAGCACTGCTGCCTCACAGCAAGAAGGTCCTGGGTTCAGTGGTTAGCACTGCTGCCTCACAGCAAGAAGGTCCTGGGTTCAGTGGTTAGTACTGTTGCCTCACAGCTAGAAGGTCCTGGGTTCAGTGGTTAGCACTGCTGCCTCACAGCTAGAAGGTCCTGGGTTCAGTGGTTAGTACTGTTGCCTCACAGCTAGAAGGTCCTGGTTCAGTGGTTAGCACTGCTGCCTCACAGCTAGAAGGTCCTGGGTTCAGTGGTTAGCACTGCTGCCTCACAGCTAGAAGGTCCTGGGTTCAGTGGTTAGCACTGCTGCCTCACAGCAAGAAGGTCCTGGGTTCAGTGGTTAGCACTGTTGCCTCACAGCTAGAAGGTCCTGGTTCAGTGGTTAGCACTGCTGCCTCACAGCTAGAAGGTCCTGGGTTCAGTGGTTAGCACTGCTGCCTCACAGCTAGAAGGTCCTGGGTTCAGTGGTTAGCACTGCTGCCTCACAGCAAGAAGGTCCTGGGTTCGAACCCCGGCAGGGGGCCTTTCTGTGTGGAGTTTGCATGTTCTCTCCCTGTGTTCGCGTGGGTTTCCTCCAGGTGCTCTGGTTTCCTCCCACACCATGAAGACATGCATGGCAGGCAGGGAAGCGTCTATATTTTCTACAACGGAGTTCGGCGATTTGCTAATCTGATTGGCCACTGACGTTTCTGGTCATGTGACATGTGCGCCCAATAGCGTGACGAGCTGTGATGAGCTTTGCCCATTTCCACGTCCAACAGCCTGCAAAGCACCTGGCGTTCTATCGCCATGCTCTAAGACAAACTCTAACCTTAACCGACTTCGAAAGAGCGCCTAAACTTAACCGTCGGAATCAGGGCAGGCGTTCTATCGCCATGCTCTAAGACAAACTCTAACCTTAACCGACTTCGAACGAGCGCCTAAGCCTAACCAGTGTAGAAACTTGCGGTCCCACGATTGGGCGTACATGTCACATGACCAGAAATGACACTGGCCAATCAGATTCGCAAATCGCCGAACTCCGTTGTAGAAAAATAACAGGCGGCAGGGCGTTACAGATGAAAACTAGCTCATTAGCTAATTCTGGCACATTTACAGTGATGTGGAAACTGAAGATGTTGATTAATGTGCACTGTCCCTCCCTGGGTAATAAATAAATAAATAAACAAACAAACATGATGAAAACAGACCCATAGACTAAGCTCTGTTATTTAAACCATGTTATCTATATAAGACGTATCCTGTTTCCTTTCACCATTGAAACGTGTGCCTGATACACATCTATTCTACAGCTGGTCCTTTATGAAACCCCCCCTTGGGGAATAACTCAGAGGCCATAGCAACACGGGGGAGGGGAGGGACAAGCAGGGTCATATAAATGAATAAAATATGAGAATAAAAAAAATACAGGTGAGAAATACAGTGTGTATCCTCTATCGATAATAATAACACAAGGTACAGCCCCCCCCCCCCTTGGTATCATATACAGATTGAATTAATGAATTAATCTTTATTAATTCTTTATAAGAAAAAGAAAACAGCTTAGAATCCAGAAGATTGACAATAGTCACCTCCACTTTCCTCTTTTTGGTAATTTGCAAATATCATTCCTTTATAATAAAAAAAAATGTAAATATTAAATATACATATAGAATTTAGATTCTATCCTAAGTCAACCCCATTTGCAAATATATATATATATAGCTAACCTAGGTCTACTCTGTACAAAGTGCAATACTCCATACTGAGTCTTAAGTCTACCCTGGTTTAATTAAACAGATTAAGCGTATTATCAATAAATATAAAATAATAGAATAGAATAGAATAGAATAGAATAGAATAGAATAGAATAGAATAGAATAGAATAGAATAGAATAGAAATACTTGAATCATCCCGAGGGAAATGTGGCACTGCAAATCGCTCACAGTAAACATTTAGGTAGACAAAACAAATCACGAATAAGAATAACAAAAAATTGCCTAAGAATAAGGAATAAAATAAGCCTATAAGAATAACATAATAATAATAAACCACGGTCCGGGATTCACATTTCACATTCACATTTATTTCAGTTATGTACAGTATGTGCAATGTAATATAAAATATACAGTAAAAAATACAGAGATCTACAGTAAGTGTAACATTGACAATGTTGTTGTCAAATAAGTTCTGATGTGCTAGTTAATGAGTTTAGTTTAGTTTAGTTTACTCAGTTTATTTGATCAGGGACGGTGCATATCAATCAACAGTAATACATTTATAAATGAATACAAATAAATAAAAACTGTAAATATGCCAACATTAGGAGGGTTGCTATAGTTTTCAGTTGTCGTCCCTGGGCCAGATGTTTAAGCCAGAAAAGAAACAGAAAATAGAAGGACATTAAAGCCAATATAAAAACAGTTTAAAACATATTCTGTACATTCACTCCATCTATAAAAAAAAAAAAAAAAAAAACAGTGTACAGGGACAAATCAATGCCCATACATGTATAAGCACCGTATACTAGGCAGGCACACGTACTGCATGGCAGGCACACCATATACATAATCATAAATCACATAACCACATAATCAGTGTGAAGCGCGAGTCCCTTGTGCACGATGGCCCAGAGTACTGGGTTCAGTGAGCAGCGCTGTGTGTGTCTCTCCAGTAATAATGACCGACATAATTTTATGATGTAATACAAGGCGGCCTGTGAGGACAGTTCAGGGGACGGACCACGGGAGTTGATTATAGATGGTGAGAACGTGTGAATACCTCAGGCCCCCTCCTGCCCCCCCACACGGGGCTCCGTGAGATCAGACAGAGGTCAGGGGTCAGACGAAGACCTTTGGCCTGCTAGGATAACAGCTCTGGAGCTATGTGTGTGCAGTGGCATGGGGTATAGGGTAGGGTAGGTGCCCGGGGCAATGCCTCGAGTTAACTAGACCGTTGACAAAAGCTCAGTTAGTTAGTGATCTAATCTCGACAACAACACACTTGACGTTAACGATGAAATCTAAGACAGAGACATCAGCCGTTTACGTAAGGTGTTAAGCCTTAACACGGTGTAAAGGGGATCCGGTGTGGACCGAAGTCGCCTTGAGTGAGGCTCCAGGTATGATGTTGGCCGTCAGACACGCTCCGAATTGCAGTCCAGAAA
>NC_140165.1:315253730-315269286 GCF_963971535.1 Notolepis coatsorum
AGAGAGAAAGAAAGAATGAATGAACGAACGAATGAATGAATGAATGAATGAATGGATAAAAACTTTATTTAACAGATTGCAGAATGGGTACAATACAGTACGGCTCAATACACACAATTGTTAATAAGGGGATGCAGACCAGAGAAAGACTTTCGTCTTGTTTACATCAGGGTCCCCCCCATTTTCAATGCATGGTGTTCCTCTGACTCCTCCTGAAGGTGAATATGATGTGAGTAACTAAGGATTTACTCAGACAAAAGTAGACGTAGTTGACAACGTTTATTATTAAGCTTACAACCCAGGAGAATGAATTGAAAATGGGGGACCCTGATGTAAACAAGACGAAAGTCTTTCTCTGGTCTTTAACAATTGTATGTATTGAGCTGTACTGTACTGTACCCATTCTGCAATCTGTTAATAAAGTTTTCAATCAATCAATCAAAGAATTGGCTTGAGGGGGGGGGGATTAGGAGGAGGAGGGGGGCTGGGGGTTGAAGGTGAGAGACAAAAAGGGGAATGGCAAGTTATTAACATGGAACAAAGCGGGGCTCGCAACTCACTTTTGATGCTCCGAGGTGTTTTAATTGTGACCAAAATAATTGCAGATACAACGTTTCGACCTCTTTCTGTCTTTTTCCACTTAAAAAAGAAAAAGACCGGAAGAGGTCGAAACATTGTATGATCTGCTATTTTTTTGTCACAATTAAAACACCTGGGAGCATCAAAAGTGAGTTGCGAGCCCCGCTTTGTTTTATGTACTACTGTTTTTTACAGTTTGGCTCAGCACCAAGGAACGGAGGATGTGCGTAATTTTTTTCTTCTTCTGAAAGTTACTAACATGGAACACAGGGGCTCAGAATGTGGAGCCCCAGAGTCTGAAGTGTATAATAATAACATAACAATATACCAATAATAATGTCCAAAATGTCCAGAACGTCTTTGTTCGCCGCGCTGCATAGACGGTAAGCCGGGCCTAATCAGCACTCCTGTGTTTTCCATTCATCTGGTCATTAGCGAAGTGGAGAGAGGGAAGCAAAACATGTTGGACTTGATCCCGACCAATAGGACGACGCGGCACGATATATACAGGAAGCTGGGAGCCGATGCAAAGGTTAACCCTCAACTTTCTTCTGTCAGGGCTCAAAGGTTACCTGTTACCTATCCCCACTTCGTTCCTAGTGGCACATAAGGCCTTCACAGAGCGTTTTTCCACTTCTCCCGGTCAGCTGCCATTGTTCTTGCTTCAGGCCATGAGCTCCACCCTGCCTCTTTTCTTTCTTTCTCTACTGTGCGTCTCCAGGTTGTCTTTTTGGTCTTCCTTTTCTTCTTTTCCCTTCTGGTGCCCAAGACGTCATTGATATGTTGCAGTCGTTGTTGTTGTTGTGGTCTTGCCTCAGTATGTCATGTCCTATCATCTTCCGTCTTCGCCCACTTCACTTCCTTGCTCAACGGCTTCATGTCGGCTCTTTCTAGTAGCTCTACGGTGCCGATGCGGTCTTGGCCACTGGATTCTGAGGATTCTTCTGAGGCATCGGTTATGGAACACGTCGACTGATTTGTTGTCTCCCTCAAAGGTTAACCCTCGCCTTTCCCCTCTCAGAGCTCAAAGGTTAACCCTCGCCTTTCTCCTCTCAGAGCTCAAAGGTTAACCCTCGCCTTTCTCCTCTCAGAGCTCAAAGGTTAACCCTCGCCTTTCTCCTCTCGGAGCTCAAAGGTTAACCCTCGCCTTTCTCCTCTCAGGGCTCAAAGGTTAACCCTCGCCTTTCTCCTCTCAGAGCTCAAAGGTTAACCCTCGCCTTTCTCATCTCAGAGCTCAAAGGTTAACCCTCGCCTTTCTCCTCTCAGAGCTCAAAGGTTAACCCTCGCCTTTCTCCTCTCAGAGCTCAAAGGTTAACCCTCGCCTTCCTCCTGTCAGAGCTCAAAGGTTAACCCTCGCCTTCCTCCTCTCAGAGCTCAAAGGTTAACCCTCGCCTTTCTCCTCTCAGAGCTCAAAGGTTAACCCTCGCCTTCCTCCTGTCAGAGCTCAAAGGTTAACCCTCGCCTTCCTCCTCTCAGAGCTCAAAGGTTAACCCTCGCCTTTCTCCTCTCAGAGCTCAAAGGTTAACCCTCGCCTTTCTCCTCTCAGAGCTCAAAGGTTAACCCTCGCCTTTCTCCTCTCAGAGCTCAAAGGTTAACCCTCGCCTTTCTCCTCTCAGAGCTCAAAGGTTAACCCTCGCCTTTCTCCTCTCAGAGCTCAAAGGTTAACCCTCGCCTTTCTCCTCTCAGAGCTCAAAGGTTAACCCTCGCCTTTCTCCTCTCAGAGCTCAAAGGTTAACCCTCGCCTTTCTCCTCTCAGAGCTCAAAGGTTAACCCTCGCCTTTCTCCTCTCAGAGCTCAAAGGTTAACCCTCGCCTTTCTCCTCTCAGAGCTCAAAGGTTAACCCTCGCCTTCCTCCTCTCAGAGCTCAAAGGTTAACCCTCGCCTTCCTCCTCTCGGAGCTCAAAGGTTAACCCTCGCCTTTCTCCTCTCAGAGCTCAAAGGTTAACCCTCGCCTTTCTCCTCTCAGAGCTCAAAGGTTAACCCTCGCCTTTCTCCTCTCGGAGCTCAAAGGTTAACCCTCGCCTTTCTCCTCTCAGAGCTCAAAGGTTAACCCTCGCCTTTCTCCTCTCAGAGCTCAAAGGTTAACCCTCGCCTTTCTCCTCTCGGAGCTCAAAGGTTAACCCTCGCCTTTCTCCTCTCAGAGCTCAAAGGTTAACCCTCGCCTTTCTCCTCTCAGAGCTCAAAGGTTAACCCTCGCCTTTCTCCTCTCGGAGCTCAAAGGTTAACCCTCGCCTTTCTCCTCTCAGAGCTCAAAGGTTAACCCTCGCCTTCCTCCCTTTTTGTCATAAAAACATCTTCGGAGACATTGTATAATATATACCTTGTATTGTATAGTTTGTATAGATACAGAATATACAGAAGGTATGTTGCAAAATTACCCAGATTGTTAAGAGCTGCTGCTTCCAAAGGTTCTCACATGGCACCATGTTTCTATACCTCCTGAGCCCACGAGGTTAGTGTTTCAGGAGAGTTGTTTTAGTATTTCCATACTCCATAACAAATGCTGACTATTATGGGCGGCTAGGTGGCGCAGTGGGCAAGGCGCTCGCCACCAACGCAGGATATGCTGGGTTCGAGCCCAGCTCTCGGCGTTGCTACCAGCTTGGCTGGTCGTTCATACTAATACACATTGGCAGTATTAGGGGGTGGGAAGCCGGTGGGTGGGGATCGGACGTTGTGGACAGCGACTCCTACAGGTCGGTTGGTGCGCCTGCGCAGTAGAATCAGGAAGCGACGAGGGCGGCGTGTCCCTCCCACGCAGACCCTCGCCGCTGAGAGATCGCGCTGTGCAGGTGAAAAGATGCGACGGCTGCTTCCTCGAGTACCGGAGGGGACACGTGATGCAAGGCTTCGTCCACATTGCAGCCGGCTTGTGGGAGGCATGGTCTAACAACGTTCGAGACAGGGGAGGGTAGAACTGGACGGGAGAAAAATAGAAAATGGGGAGAAAAAGTTGATAAAAAAAAGAAATGCTGACTATTGGTCTTGTCTGAACTCACAGGTGGTTTGGTACACGTCCCCCCCCCCCCGATGCCCAATATATGTACTACTATGTCCGCCAGTGAGTACTGCCCCCTGTAAGTAATACATTTCCTTTATGAATCACTATCTTTAAATAAATTAACTAGGATGTTACTTGTAAACATTGGTTGGAAGAATCAGATAAAAGTGTGCGTTGTAAAAAAATAAATAGAAAAAAACTCACTTCTTCAATATCTGAAATGAAAGAAGAAGAAAAAAAAACGTACCTCCGTACATAGTCTTCTACTATCATGCACTCTTCCAAAAAATGATCTTCCTTGTCTATATTACTACCTACCTACTATGTACTAATATGTCTTTACTAGAGAGAGAGAGAGAGAGCGAGAGAGAGAGAGAGAGAGATCAGTGGACATTTCATGACTCAATATACCCAAATACCCCCACAATACGGACCACGTTGTGGGGACAGAGCTTGTGAAAATGGCCTTTGTGGTACAGTAAGTGCTCGTATCAAAACTTTATCTTTTTAAGCTGAAACGTTGACTTGAGATACTGGAGATCGAGACACAAACGCTCAGATGTCCTGCTTCCTACAATTGCAATGAAAACCAGTGGTATATAATTAAATAAAATCTGTATAATTAAATCTGTATAATTAACAGCATTAAAAGATGATAGGCGTGAGCCTTTCATCCCTCTCTGGGCCCAGCAACGGGTGAGTGCTTACATTAGATTATATTAGATTACATTAAACGTTATTGCCATTGTGCAGCACCAGTACAGTACAATGAAGTTGGCATCTAACTAGAGTGCAAAGTAACAGTAAAGTGCACAGCGGTATACAGTGTAACATGTGAATATGTGGAGTATATATGACAAAGCTACTCAGTACACAGCAGTATACAGTGTAACATGTGGATATGTGGAGTATATATGACAAAGCTACTCAGTACACAGCCGTATACAGTGTAACATGTGAATATGTGGAGTATATAAGAATAAGATAAGAATCAACTTTATTGTCCCAGAGGGGAAAATTGACTTGGAACAACAGTGCTGCATCATTCTGCAATGACCATGTAAACAAAGAAGAAAGATATATGTACATACAATCATTCATTCATTCAGTTAGTAAAAAGGACTTATATGACAAATATGACAATTAGGGCTGTCAGTTTATCGCGTTAATTAGATAAATTAATTACACAGCAAATTATCGCGTTATGAAAATTAACTCAAAATTAATTACAATTATCTTTCTTTTTTTTCTTTTTTTTTTTTAAATTTTTTTTGTATCTCATTCATTCCATAAGAATGTAGAATACACATTTACAGACTTTTTTATTTTTTAATATGGTCCATTTGCATGTTCTTGGTATCTGATTCTAGGGACATCTATGAATCTCAGGGAATGTATTCCCAGTGTCAGAAATACTGTGGGCTAGATCCACAAAGAATGGATTGCACAGTGCAAGTTGCACCCTGGTCTGCATCCCCTTAACAATTGTGTGCCGTACTGTATTGTACCCATTCTGCAATCTGTTAATAACATTTTCATTCAATCAATCAATCTGCGCTGTGATTGATTGAATGAAAATTTTATTTTGAGTAAATTGTAATGAACCAAATGAGAATATCAATAAATTTTTTTGTATCTTTGACTGTGAATAACACCATGCTCAAATTGACCAGACCTGAAAAATCTAAGCAAATTAATAGATGGAAGATGATTAAACAGAAGGTTTTGTAGATACAGTACTGAATTCTGCCATCCGGACACATGCAATTTGAAATATGATTATATAATATAGAATATCAGGCATAAAATTGTTATGCGATTAAAATGCGATTAATTAGATTAATTAATTACAAATCCTGTAATTAATTAGATACAAATTTTTTATCGCCTGACAGCACTAATGACAATACATAGAGACGTGCGACCATAATACATAAGTAGGTAAACTCATTTCAAAAGCTTCGAAGAAGCTTCATATTGCACCCTGCCCTAATTCAATTACAACAGATTGAGACTTGGACAAGAAAGAAAGCGGTGACAGCCCACTGTTAGGTGGCACCTCAAATAAATCGACCTCTAGTGTTATTTAGGAGAGCGATGGATGTAGGAAGGAAGGAGAGCTTGTAGCGGTTGCTCTTATATCTATATATGACAAAGCTACTCAGTACACAGTGAGGTACACAGCAATATACAGTGTAACATGTGAATATGGTGTGAGTATATATGAAGAAGCTATACGGATATACTCCACATATCCACATGTTACACTGTATCCTGCAGTTCACTTCACTGTTACTTTCCACTCTGGTTAGATGACAACTTAATTTCATTGCACTGTACTTGTGCTGTGCTGTGCAATGGCAATGAAATGTAATCGAATCTAATCGAATCCCATCAAATCTAATCTAAGTGATCCCCAGTTGCTGGGCCGCAAAGAGATGAAAGGCTCACCTATATCTTTAATTATACATATTTAATTATACATATTTAATTTAATTATACTCTTCACGTGGAACCCACGAGGCAGGAGGAAGAGTAGAGCGAGAATCACCTGGAGAAGAATCACAGAAGAAGGAGAAGAAGAAGAAGAAGAAGAAGAAGAAGAAGAAGAAGAAGAAGAAGAAGAAGAAGAAGAAGAAGAAGAAGAAGAAGAAGAAGAAGAAGAAGAAGGGTCATCATTATGCATTTTTTCTTTGTAATATGTAATAATGTGTATATGGAGTGTTGATCGGCATGTATGGACTGCATTTATATAACAGCTTTTATCCAAAGCGCTTTACAATTTATGCCTCACATTCACCCATTCACTCACACGTTCACACACCGACGGCGGAAGAGACAAGGTGCCGACCTGCTCATCGGGAGCAGTTGCTCAAGGACACTTCGTCACGCTGCCGGGGGGAGCGGGAATCGAACCGGGAACCTTTCCGATTACCAGATGACCGCTCTATACCTCCTGAGCCACTGTGGAAATAAGTTGGCCGTTTTGTGATATCCTCAACCATTTGCATTAATGTTTTGCAGGAATGTTGTTTGCATTGTGTGTTTAACCGTCTCTTTTTAAATTGTCTAATAAAACCAACTAAACTAAATAACTAATAACTGGATCGGAGGGCAGACACCTGACGAGGACCGGAGGGATCGATGACCTATATTCCTTAGAGAATCTAAAGGCCTAAGTAAAGTAAGTAAGCCATTATACAGATAATTGCATTCATTCTGATAAATTATTTCTACAACACGTCATTAATCACATGGTGCAGAGTAGAAATCCCATTCCCCATGATTTGGAAACTTCAACAAATCAAGTGTTTGTTATTTGAGTGTTGTTCTTGTAACGTGATCTTCCGTGCAACAAACCATCGCGCCATCACAATCAGGTTAATTGTGAATGCGCCGTGCACTCCAATTCTACCGCCGCGTTAAGTGTTCCCCTTTAGAGCCGCACTCTTTATCCAAAGTCTAAATCGTATCCAAAGTCTTATTCAAGTCAAATCAGCTTTATCCACCTGACAGCCGATACGGCATTGTGACTGTTATTAACCCTTTCACTACCATACTACCGAATTGTTAACCCTTTCACTACCACACTACCAAAGGGTCAACCCTTTCACTGTGACGATACAGAAGGTTAACCCTTTTACTGTCACACGACAAAGGGGTTAACCCTTTCACAACCACACTACAGAAGGTTAACCCTTTCACTACCACACTACAGACGGTTAACCTTCTGTAGTGTTGTAGTGAAAGGTTAACCGTCTGTAGTGCGGTAGTGAAATGTTAACCCTCTGTAGTGTGGTAGTGAAAGGGTTAACCTTATGTAGTGTGGTAGTAAAGGTGTTAACCGTCTGTAGTGTGGTAGTAAAAGGTTAACCGTCTGTAGTGTGGTAGTGAAAGGGTTAACCTTCTGTAGTGTGGTAGTGAAAGGTTAACCTTCTGTAGTGTGGTAGTGAAAGGTTAACCTTCTGTAGTGTGGTAGTGAAAGGTTAACCTTCTGTAGTGTGGTAGTGAAAGGTTAACCTTCTGTAGTGTGGTAGTGAAAGGTTAACCTTCTGTAGTGTGGTTGTGAAAGGTTAACCTTCTGTAGTGCGGTAGTGAAAGGTTAACCTTCTGTAGTGTGGTAGTGAAAGGTTAACCTTCTGTAGTGTGGTAGTAAAAGGTTAACCTTCTGTAGTGTGGTAGTGAAAGGTTAACCTTCTGTAGTGTGGTAGTAAAAGGTTAACCGTCTGTAGTGTGGTAGTGAAAGGTTAACCGTCTGTAGTGTGGTAGTGAAATGTTAACCCTTCTGTAGTGTGGTAGTGAAATGTTAACCGTCTGTAATGTGGTAGTGAAAGGTTAACCGTCTGTAGTGTGGTAGTGAAAGGGTTAAACGGCAGCACCTGTTCCTCGACTGGAGCTGATTACCGGCCAACGCGTCCGTCCAATGAAATCTCTGGCTTTAGAGAGGAATCGTGCCCCTAACCTCATCATCACATCCTAATGCACTAATGATGCAACACGTGTTGACTTTGGATACGACTCGTGCACGTTGAAGTATTTCCATTGGAATCTGTTTGAAGATAGATGGCGAGGTAGCCAATCGGTATATGGACGCTTTTATGCACCTTATCAGACTCTGATAACAATTGTGTGTATTATTGAGCCGTATACTGTATTGTACCCATTCTGCAATCTGTTAATAAAGTTTTCAATCAATCAATCAATGATCACACCCCCTATTTGAAATAAATCAACTTTCTAAGCACAGTACACGTGTGAAGCGATGACTCTCGGGTGCCAGATATAGATGTGTCGTAAGTAGGGCTGACCCCTATTAGTCGATTAGTCGACTAATCGGCCGAAAGGAGCCGTAGTCGACTAGTCAACCTCTTAGTCGAATACAAAAAAATATATATATATATATATTTATACTTTTTTTTATCATTCTTTCCAAAAGAAAAGAGGCCTAGAAGCGTGGCTAACGCTAATGGCACGCATACCAGAGGCTAACTGCCTACGAAAACAGGCACAGAGGCACTGAAAGAGGATTTCACCTCATCTAATGAACACACTAGACTAGACAAATATCAAGATGTATCCATCAGTGGACCAATTGCATGCTTTTGCAGAGGACAAGAAGCCTTCAGTTGACTCCTTCAGACATTAAGCACCCCCCACAGCCCAAATGGAATGATACAAAATAAAAAAATAAAAAAATAAAAAATAAAAATATTATACTTATTTTTTATTTTTTTTGTCAACCAATAGTCGACTAATTTTGGCCAATCATAGTCGACCATCCAAATCCTTAGTCGGGGACAGCCCTAGTCGTAAGTAACGGAGGGGCAGACAGTTCTGTCGTAGTAGGCCTGACGAGTCTGATGACACGATGTGCCGATGTGTAAATGTTTCAGGGAGGCCCCTGCCGTTCACATGGGGCTCTGTGAGATCAGACGGGTTTAGGGGCCCGGCCGCCGCCCGGGGACCACTAGGATAACAGACAGATGCGTTGTGGGAAAGAGCGCCTCCAGATAGAGAACAGACTGGTACAGGAGCTGTTTCCACTGCACTACTTGATGTAAATGAGCAATGTAAGATATGCATTGTTGTTGTACGAACTAATGCCCGAAGTTATGGCTTTTAGAACCTTTTCCAGTACAATCTTTTTTTGGAGGGGGTTGGGTTAGGTCGGACATTTACAGGGGCCAGTTTCGAATTGCAGTCTCCCGTAGGTGTTCTTTGAGAGTGGTTTTGAAAGTGGGTAGTGATTCACATTCCTTTACAGCTGTGGGTAGGGCGTTCCACATTGATGTGGCACAATTGCGAAACGTGTTTAGTCCCTTATTTGAGCCGAATCTGGGTTTAACATGATTTGTGGAGCTCCCTCTGGTTTTGTGGTCGTGGTATTCACTAACCTTTGGGAAGTATTTTGACATGTACATGGGTATCTTAGTAATGATAGAATCTTTGCGGTATAATACCATATATATATATAACACCACAAAGATCTATCCACACCTGTCTGTATTTACCTGCACATAGTCATTTTACATATCTGTAGATACTATATCTATATCTGTAGATATCCTACTCTTACTAGTTACGCTGCTGGCCAGTATGACTACTACCATACTGTCTTTACACCTGTATCACTGTACATATTACACTACAACTCTGTACATGCATCTGATTAGCACTACACTCACATAGTCATTTTACATATCTGTAGATACTATATCTATATCTGTAGATATCCCACTCTTACTAGTTACGCTGCTGGCCAGTATGACTACGACCATACTGTCTTTACACCTGTATCACTGTACATATTATACTACAACCCTGTACATACAGTACTGTACATGCGACTAGCACTACACTCTGTAGTACTAATTTGTATATTTTGTTCCCAGTTTAATCACCGGTACATTGTATATCACTGTTGCACTTCACTGCTACATTTGCACTCTGGTTGGATGCCAAACCTCTTTTTGTTGTACCGTACTTATGCTGCATGATGACAACAATACATTGTGAATCGAATCTAAATCGAATCTAAAGTAATAACATTCATGCCGACTACTAATTATTACATTCTATTTCATTATTCTATTCATCCGTCTGACCGGTTAGTGCAGCAGGTCCTACAGTCCTACACAGCTGCTGCTACAGTCTTTCCCGTGTCACGGCGATGTGGTTTTACAGTTCGCCGGTATGAAGAATGTGCCACAGGGGATGGGATGTTGGCCCGGGATAGACATACTTTATGGTTACAGATCCTCCCCCTTCCTCCTCCTCCTCCTCCTCCCACATTCCCATTAGGTCTGAAAGTCATTCATAAGTGTATGTTCACCGTGACTCAGCAAATAATTCCTTATACCATCATGACTCGGCACGATCACAACACCAGAGGGAGCTCCACAAATCATGTAAAAAACCCAGATTCGGCTCAAACAAGGGACTCAACACACGTTTCGCAATTATGCCACATCAATGTGGAACGCCCTACCCAAAGCTGTAAAGGAATGTGAATCACTAGCCACTTTCAAAAACGCTCTCAAAGAACACCTACGGGAGACTGCAATTCGAAACTGGCCCCTGTAAATGTCCTAACCAAACCCCCTCCAATGTACAGTAAATGACCAAGTATGGTTGTCAATATTCCAATGTACAGTTTTGCTTGTACAGTTGTACAGTGTCCCCCCCCCCCCCACCCCTCCTGCCCCACCTACCCAACCTCCCCCAATGTACAGTTTTTACGTAAAATGTATATACTCTTTTCTGGACTCTTTTTGTATCACAAACAGTACTGTATTCGCAAATCTGGTATATCATAAATGTATAGATGTAGCAGTACTGACTATCTGTATGTCATGTATGTCATATATGTCCTGATGAATTGAAAATGGGGGACCCTGATGTAAACAAGACGAAAGTATTTCTCTGGTCTGCATCCCCTTAACAATTGTGTGTATTGAGCCGTACTGTATTGTACCCATTCTGCAATCTGTTAATAAAGTTTTCAATCAATCAATCAATCAATCAATCAAAGAGAGGTATCCTGACCTCTGACTCCATTGCCTCCTACACCCTATAGGCTCTGCTACCCACACTGTACGACTCTGAACTCTGACCCCTATAGGCTCTGCTACCCACACTGTACGACTCTGAACTCTGACCCCTATAGGCTCTGCTACCCACACTGTACGACTCTGAACTCTGACCCCTATAGGCTCTGCTACCCACACTGTACGACTCTGAACTCTGACCCCTATAGGCTCTGCTACCCACACTGTACGACTCTGAACTCTGACCCCTATAGGCTCTGCTACCCACACTGTACAACTCTGAACTCTGACCCCTATAGGCTCTGCTACCCACACTGTACGACTCTGAACTCTGACCCCTATAGGCTCTGCTACCCACACTGTACGACTCTGAACTCTGACCCCTATAGGCTCTGCTACCCACACTGTACGACTCTGAACTCTGACCCCTATAGGCTCTGCTACCCACACTGTACGACTCTGAACTCTGACCCCTATAGGCTCTGCTACCCACACTGTACGATTCTCTGAACTCTATACACTGCGTTCACTGTATACCCATATACTCTGTATGATAGCATGTACAACAGTGCTGTATATGCCGCATATTTACATTTCTATCTTTATATTTAAGTAAGGTTAGTTAGGGTTCGTTTTTTTCATTTTTTTGTTGTTGTTGTTGTAAAGCTCCTGCTAATGAATTCACGGTCCACTGCTTTCACAGTGCAGTTAATTAAAAGCATGTTTGTTCTTCTTGCCTTCCTGCATCACAATAACAACAAAACAGGAGCTGGTCAGAGGAGGTGTTGCCAGATTGGTGGATTAAGAGAAGAGAGGCTATTGTGTTTCTCTCCGGTCGTCTCCTTGTCTGGCATCCCTCTGGTCTCTCTCTCTTTATTGTTGCCATGACACCTGAGACTAGTACACATTGTTGGGGATGTCCCACTTTCAGAGGTCAGGTGACAGAGGGGGGAGGGGGGGGGGGGGTATATCTCCGTATCTGGGCTGCGCTGCTGTCTGTTTTGTTATGGTCGTGTTATCAGGGGTAACAGAGCCACACACACAGGAGATTTATGTTTTTTTTCCACTGCATAGTGTATCCACCACGCTGGCACAATGTGGCATGCTTTTCATTCAGCTTTGGTCCGTCCATAGCTCTGTGGGGTTTGGGGACGCTGGCATGGCACCCCAGGGTATCCGATACTGGTCCCCTCAGTATAATAATAATAATAATAATAATAATAATAATAATAATAATAATAATAATAATAATAATAATAATAATAATAATAATAATAATAATAATAATAATAATAATAATATAATAATAATAATAATAATAATAATAATAATAATAATAATAATAATAATAATAATAATAATAATAATAATAATAATAATAATAATAATAATAATAATAATAATAATAATAATAATAATAATAATAATAATAATGATAATGATAATGATAATGATAATAATAATAATAATAATAATAATAATAATAATAATAATAATAATAATAATAATAATAATAATAATAATAATAATAATAATAATAATAATAATAATAATAATAATGATAATAATAAATACTTTTAATACTATACTTTATTTGTAGAGCACCTTTCATACAATAATTGCAGCTCAAAGTGCTTCACAGCAGCAAAAAAAGACACAAAATGAGGACATAAAGTGCAGACATATATAAAAATCACGTGAAATAATTGATCTAACTTTTAATTAAGGAGATGTTATCTTTTTTATGATTGAAATGTAGCCTATATATTTGATTATATAATGTACTGATGTGAGACAATAATGGGAATTATTGTATAATTTCAAAGGAAATAAAACCAAATGCTATTATTCTGGAAGAAGAAAAAAAGCATACATGGATTTATTCAAATTTATAAACAGCCTGGTGATAGTTTACCCACCTTTAATTTTACTACTGTATATCACTGTAGCCCAAATGCAAAGGATTAAGGAAAGCATTTCTACCAGTACAGTAAGGTTTTTAAAATGTTTTAAATGTGCATTTTGAGATATAGGCCTATTATATGTAGAGGGATTCAAGCCAGATAGCAGATAATTCTAAATAATAAAGGGGCACTTCACGAAAAAACAACAGCGATTAATTTAGCACATAATCTCACACATTCTCTAAACTCTAAACTGTTTCGCACACATTAATTTCGTTATTGAGAGTTAATGAGTTTAAATATCTCCTCCAGTGAGGTCATCGGAGGACACTGCATCCTTGTGTCGTTACAGCTCAATGAAATGAGGTAGATGAAGAAATAGCAATCCCTATTGCAATCCATATCTCTACATTATTTAATCTGAATCTTCTATTCAGACTTCTATTTTTTACTTGCTATACTTGTTTTATTTTATACTTATCTATTTCTGTCTAGCACAGTCTCTGGAGCGTAACAGAAAGAAGCATTTTGTATAAAAGTGTTCTGTACTTCTGTATGACAACTAATAAAGAAACTTGAACTTGAACTTGAATCATTGCATTGACGCACAGACCGTCCGTGACATCACGCGTCACATAGCGAGGCAACGCTATTCCAGCTGCCAGATCGGTTAGTAAGTAAGTAAGTAAGTAAGTAAGTATTTATAAAGCACCTTTCATACATGTCATGTAGCTCAAAGTGCTGTACACAATTATAGGCATATATAACGATAAAAGCAATAAAGTCACAGTGATCAGTTAAGATCAATGTTAAAAAAATAATAATAATAATAATAATAATAGTAACGTAAAAATGAAAATAACGTAAGGGAGAACAGGTCCGCACAAACATTTCCGCTCAGTGGCAACCGGAAGTGCACTAAACCAATGCACTTGTATGGTAGGTAGCAATGTTTAGCTCTTATAACGCTAGTGTAGTTACGTTTTTATCAGTGGTCATAGTTGGGTCCATAGTGCTTTACCAAGTCCCATGGATCCATCAGTGGCCGTGTATTGTGGTAGAAAGAAAGAAAAAGAAAAGTGTCTTAAGCAGACATATACAAATGATGATATACCACACAGCAAGTAATGTGATATGCAGAATTGTGCGTCTTATAGCTAAGATAATATTACACACCGGACACATTGTGGTTAAAGGCTATACTCATGATAATTAATGGTCAATTCTGGTAATCCAATCTTGACACAACTTGAACTGAACTTGGTTTAATTGTTTTTTTCGCGCAGCAATTAGGATGGAAACAGCCGCAGTGTCTGGTGAAGGAACATCCATCTCAATGAAAGCCAGCTAGGACTCCATCAAAGTGGCGGTGACTGACAGACAGACAGACAACCTGGAGAGAGACGCAGCGGCTGAGGACGTCATGCAACACCATCCTCCCGCGCCAACATGCGCGCCACGTGCCGCGCCACCTTTTGGGCCGTGTTTAGCACGAGACTATAGTGTGTGCGTTCGTTCGGTGGTCCATCTGTAAATAATTCTGCTAGTTCATCTTGGGCTTATAGTGGCGCCAGACTAGCTGCTGATACTGTGGAGAGAGGGAGGGGGGGATAGAGAGAGAGAGAGAGAGACAGAGACAGAGAGAGAGAGAGAGAGAGAGAGAGAGAGAGAGAGAGAGAGAGAGAGAGAGAGAGAGAGAGAGAGAGAGAGAGAGAGAGAGAGAGAGAGAGAGAGAGAGAGGGAGAGGGAGAGGGAGAGGGAGAGGGGGAGAGACAGAGAGAGAGAGAGAGAGAGAGAGGGAGAGAGAGAGAGAGAGAGAGAGAGAGAGAGAGAGAGAGAGAGAGAGAGAGAGAGAGAGAGATGCCAGAGCTAGCCGTATAGTCTTCATTTCCTGGGGGAAACATATTTTTGAACAAAAGAAAATAGCACTCGATGAAAGCACTACATCTCTACCTCATTTTTGCATTTTGTTTGTACTTGTACTTGGCTTCTTCCATCCCACTTTTCGGACCATGGGTGGTGTCTGTTGTTGCTGTTGTCTATTGTTTTGTGGTGGTTGTTGTGCTGTTTTGTGGTTGTCTTTGTATTGTATAGGTTGTATGGTTTGAAATGAACAAATGAAACTGATACTGATACTTGTTTAGTTTAAGAATAGGGGGCAGGTTACCATAAGATTTATTCTTCTTCCTGCTCCTTTTGCCCATGGTAGAACTGTATTTATGATTTTGTGTGAAAACTCTATGATTGTATTGCTTCCATGTGGCAAATAAAAAAACTCTGAACCCTTATATGTGACAAATAAAACAAAACTTGAACTTTTGAAACTTGAGAAACCATAATTGCTATGGAAATATGGATTCAGTAGCGAGTATAGCGTAGTGGCGGACAATTATTGAGCTCTACTGAGCACACTTTCTAATTCCTCATTATTCCTGTGGAAAAAACCAAGAGTGCTGATACGACACCAGACCGTGCCAGCCCTGCCCCGGCTCAGCATGTGTACAGCACACTTGGAGGTACAGTGG
>NC_140165.1:315274486-315356986 GCF_963971535.1 Notolepis coatsorum
TGCATGCACGCACAAACACACACACACATGCACTCGCGTGGACACACAGTGCAGGGCGACTGTGGCTCAGCAGGTAGAGCGGTTGTCTGGTAATCCAGAGGTTCCCGGTTTTATTCCCGCTGCTCCTCCCCGGGCAGCGTGTCGACGAAGTGTCCTTGAGCAAGACACTTAACCCCTAACTGCTCCCGATGAGCAGGTTGGCACCTTGCATGGTGTGTGAATGTGTGAGTGAATGGGTCAAATGTGAGGAGCAAATTGTAAAGCGCTTTGGATGAAAGCTGCTATATAAATGCACCGTTTACACAGAGCATCAAGAGAGATGATGTAATGAGTTATTAAGTAATGACTGAGTTGTTGTATTGTATTCTTCCCTATTACTTGGTTATCTAACAAACATAATTATGATTTCTTTTCTAATTAAGAGTATCCTATACATGTATGCATCAAGGTTTCCCCCTCTCCTAAAATGTCTATGCAAACCCGGGGGGCTGGGAGGGGGGTTAAGAAGCGACCTGGGCTGTCTCGCAGCCACAGGACCGCCAGAACGGAGGAAAAGACTGTCACAACTGCAACAGGCAGGCTACACAGTATATGAATATACTGACGGACAATCTATACTGAAAAGACACTTTTTATGCCACTGTGTGAATTAATATGAAATGCTGATGATGTGAATGTCTTTCCTCTGAACTTGTTTTAAAAAAAGACAAAATAAAAAGTTGGTCACAAAAAAAGTAATGACTGAGTTAATGAGTAATGACTTCTCGCAAAGTGGGTATTATGCCCCCCCCCCCCCCCGTGTTGTGTCAATGTCCTCATGGTAACCCTGCCCCATTTACACACACAGACGCACGCGAGAGGAGTTGAAAGACAACCCCACTCCTCCGCCGCCCTCCCCTTCCTTATTCCACACAACGCAGATGTTGTCGAATGCAGATGTTGCAATTGAAACATTATCGCTGAGCTTGTTTTAAACACACGCTCTGCCCTTTGATGCTACATCCACGCCGGTACCTGCGAGGAGGCCAAACAAACACGCTGAGGGACGCTGCACCGAGGCCCAGGCCCAGGGAGACAGCCTCCACAGCTGCACGGGCCCCGGGCCGCTGGTCAGAAGAACCCAACGGGACCTTTTGACCCAACGTCGTGAGTCGGCTCCAAGTCGTCCTGCGTGCAGCTTTAGGCTTTTGGCCTAAATGGTAAACGGTGCAAAATTATCCAAAGCGCTTTACAATTTTATTACGTCACATTTTACCCGCTCACTCACACGTTCACACAGCGACGGCGGAGGCGACCGTGCAAGGTGCCCACCTGCTCATCGGGAGCAGTTAGGGGGGTTAACTGTCTCGCTCAAGCACTCCTTCGACACGCTGTGTGGGAATCGAACCGGGAACCTCCAGATTACCGAGATGACTGTTCTACCTGCCGAGCCACTGTGGGGCCCCAGTGACTGCTTTTGCATACCGGCTACCGGCACCGTACATAAAAGGGATGCAAAACACTAACCGTCAAAAGTTTATTGCAATGGGGATTCTGGTGTATGCACCTATATAACATACTATGAAAAAAAAAACGATTTTAAGAGATGAGCGTTACTGTTGTCTTCTGTCTGCGGGTGAATTATTATGACTCAGCTAATATGATCAACTCCCCCATCAATCAAATCCAATGTTGAGCATAGCTCCACAATGGTGGAACGAACTTCCCACCACAGTTGGGACAGCCGAAACACCACCGATCTTCTACCATCGACTAAAAACACACTTCTTCAATCAATATCTGAAATGAAAGAAGAAAAATAAACAACTTTCAGCACTGTTTGATGAACATTGTTACTCAGCTGAAAGAGTTGTACTACAAGTGCTACAAGTGCTGAAACGTGGGCGCTGCAGTGATGAGTGCATAGTAGTAAAGACATATCAGTATAGTAGGTAGTGATATAGACAAGGAAGATTATTTAGTGGAAGAGTGTATGATTTATTTTTCTTCTTTCATTTCAGATATTGATTGAAGAGGTGTGTTTTTAGTCGATTGGTGGTGTTTCGGCTGTCCTAACTGTGGTGGGGAAGTTTGTTCCACCATTGTGGAGCTATGCTCAACATTGGATTTGATTGATGGGGGAGTTGATCATATTAGCTGAGTCATAATAATTTGATTCCTTTCTGTCACCCGCAGACAGAAGACAACAGTAACGCTCATCTCTTAAAATCGCTTATCTTTTCATAGTATGTTATATAGGTGCATACACCAGAATCCCCATTGCAATACATTTTTTACGGTTAGTGTTTTGCATCCCTTTTATGTATGGTGCCGGTAGGCAAAAGCAGGCCAGGTCACTGGGGAACCACAGTGGCTCGGCAGGTAGAACAGTCGTCTGGTAATCCGGAGGTTCCCGGTTTGATTCCCACACAGCGTGTCAAAATGTCCTTGAGCAAGACAGTTAACCCCCTAACTGCTCCCGATGAGCAGGTGGGCACCTCGCACGGTCGCCTCCGCCGTCGCTGTGTGAACGTGTGAGTGAACGGGTCAAATGTGACGTAACAAAATTGTAAAGCGCTTTGGATAATTTTGCACCGTTTACCATTTAGGCCAAAAGCCTAAAGCTGCACGCAGGACGACTTGGAGCCGACTCACGTTGGGTCAAAAGGTCCATTTGGGTTCAGATTCAGATTCAGATTCAGACAACTTTATTGATCCCGCGTGGGGCAATTCATATTTGCAGCTTCATACGCAACAAGCAACAAAGACAAACAAACAAACAACAAAACAAAACATCTCAACGACAGCACGGCAAAGAAAATTTTAAAGAGAAACACTCCATGTGATACACAATCCAGCAAAGTAAAGTAAAAACAGACAAGTGCAAATGGCTACTTAAAATGACTACTGTCTGTGTTTAAAAGTCTGATAGCCGAGGGGACAAAAGATTTGGCGTAGCGGTTGTTGGTCCTACTTGGTGGAACGTCATAACGGCAGCCAGAAGGCAACAGTGAAAACCGCTGAGACAGAGCATGGATCCGGGGTTGATTAGTGATGCCCGTCCCCTTCTTGACCACCTGGTCCGTCCAGAGAGAACATAGGTCTCTCTGTTTTACTCCAATTATTTTGGAGCACACTTTCACTATGTACTCTGTAGGCTGTTCCTATCTTTAATAGACCACTGAACCAGCAGATAAAAGAAAAAGTTAGGCTTTCAATGAAAGAACTATAAAAAGTGCTCAGGATCTTCGCACTAACATTAAAAGAGTTCAGCTTTCTCAGCAGGTAGATCCTCTGCTGACCTTTTTTAACAATAGACTCTGTATTTAAGTTCTGACCAGCGGCCCGGGACCGTGCAGCTGTGGAGGCTGTGACCCTGGGCCTCGGTGCAGCGTCCCTCAGCGTGTTTGTTTGGCCTCCTCGCAGGTACCGGCGTGGATGTAGCATCAAAGCCGGGCCAGGGTGTTTAAAACAAGCATCAAAGGGCAGAGCGTGTGTTTAAAACAAGCTCAGCGATTTAAATTGCAACATCTGCATTCGACAACATCTGCGTTGTGTGGAATAAGGAAGGGAAGGGCGGTGGAGGAGTGGGAGTGGGGTTGTCTTTCAACATCCTCCCGCGCGATTCGATTAATTTTCGAATCAGTTAATTCCCAAAAAAAACGTAATACACAAATGTGGCCGGGGGAACTGATTCACTCGGCATGAATGGACTATATAGGTCAATAAAAACAATACAAGTAAAAACATTAAAAAAAATAAATAAAAATTATTATTTCGATTAATTTAGATTATAATCGATTCTAACATATTCAAATCGATGCATCGAATCGAACACATTAGAATCGATGCGTTTCGATGAATCGATGCAGATTCGTTACACGCCGTACCCTTCCTGCTGACAACGCCTCACATGTACATCTGTAGGAGGCGTGTACCGTCCTTCATGTACCTTCATGTACCTTCAATATTCACGATTCAAGAGTTTTATTTATCACATACACACACGAGACATGCAGTGAAATGTAGGTGGCCGTGATGACCGCCTCGATTGTGCAAAAAATACAAACAATAACATTTTATAATAAAATAGAATAGATAATAAAATAGAATAGACGTGATAAAATGGTAATATGAATCAAATACAATGCTAAGCTTAAGAAATAAGGCAATGAGTATACAATAATATAGTTCTGTTTTTAAAGTGACCTTTTTGTAGTGTATTTGTGTGTGAGAGAGTGTAAGTGAGGATGTGTGGTGTGTGTGTGTGTGTGTGTGTGTGTGTGTGTGTGTGTGTGTGTGTGTGTGTGTGTGTGTGTGTGTGTGTGTGTGTGTGTGTGTGTGTGTGTGTGTGTCACACGCCGACAGCGGATGCAAGGTGCCACTCCGTTCATCTGGAGCGGTTCGCTTCGACACGCTGCCTAGAGGAGCGGTACTCGAACCTGGAACCTTCCTATTACCAGACGAGCGCTCGTATACCTCCTGAGCCACTGTCTCGCCCCCGTCTCTGTAAAGACACGTGTCATAGAACGCAAAGGTGCCATGTGTAGAACTGATGTTAAATCATCCGTTGTTAGGACGTTGTCACGAAGCCAGTCAGCCGGTCTCAACATTCAACAGGCTTCTGAAACATGTCGGGGGGGCATGGTGTTTCTTCAGAGATGACTTAGATCTGAGTGTAAATGGCTTCTCTATATGAAGACACTACATTGAGAGGGTCTCGATGAAGAGTTGTCTCGATGAAGAGTTGTCTCTCTAAGCGTTGTGTAACCCCCTCTACTGTCTCCAAGTTTCAAGTTCAAGTTTTTATTTATTAGTTGTCACAATAAAATACATGTACTTTACGATGAAATGCTTGGTTCTGTATGAGCCCCAGAGTGTGCTTCATACAGTGAAAAAGTAAGTAAAAAAGTAAGTAAAAGAGGAATATACAATATACAATACAATATACAAATACAGGCGGTGTGGGGGGAGGGGGGGGGTAACTGTACATTGGATTATCGACGAAACCTCACTTGGTCCCAAGAAGAGGGTCTTGTGTATTATTGGGTTAGGACGTTTACTGTACATTGGAGGGGGTTGGGTTATTATAGGACATTTACAGGGGCCAGTTTCGAATTGCAGTCTCCCGTAGGTGCTCTTTGAGAGTGGTTTTGAAAGTGGGTAGTGATTCACATTCCTTTACAGCTGTGGGTAGGGCGTTCCACATTGATGTGGCATAATTGCGAAACGTGTTTAGTCCCTTGTTTGAGCCGAATCTGGGTTTAACATGATTTGTGGAGCTCCCTCTGGTGTTGTGGTCGTGGTATTCACTGACCTTTGGGAATTATTTTGCCATGTACATGGGTACCTTAGTCGTGTAGTGTATCTTGTAGACCAGGCCCATTGCAAGTTGCTGTACTCTGTCGTCTACTCTAAGCCATCCTAGGTTGTCAAAGTGGGCAGGGGTGAGGTGGGCAGTAGTCTGACCAGTTTGTTTTGTGATGTTTGTAATTTTGTTTTAAGCGCCTTTGAGGTGCTTTGGTACCATGAGGTGCAAACATAGTCGTAGTACCCTTGAATGAGTGCTCCTGCCAGAGTCTTTAGGGTATTCTTGTTTACCAGAGATCAGATCCGGTACAAGAATCTAGTTCGTTGGTTGACTTTTTTTTATTACATTGGGTGCCATTTTGTCACAGGAAAGATTTGCCTCTAGGATGGAACCTAGGTATGTAATTTCATCTTTCCTTGTGACAATATTGTCACCCACTGTAACTGAGAAACCGTCGGTCTTGCTGAGTTTGTTATTTGAACCGAAGAGAATGGACTCTGTTTTGCCCATGTGTAATGATAGTTTGTTATCAGCTAGCCAGGTGCAGATTTTGCCGAGTTCCGAGCTGAGGGTTTTTTCAACCTGTAACTTGTTCTTGTCAGAGACCAGCAGGGCTGAGTTGTCCGCGTTCAAGTTGCAGTCACAAGCTGACGACATGTAATTTGCATAAATTAGGAACAGTAGCGGTCCTAGTATGCTTCCTTGTGGAACACCACAGCTCATTGGGAGGGGGGGGGGGGGGGGTAGTGTACCGTTTACCTCCACCATCTGTTCTCTCCCCTCCAGGTAGGATTGCATCCAGCTCACTGATAGACTATCAAAACCAATTGCTTTTAGCTTGTCAATCAGAATGGAGTGATTGACAGTGTCGAAGGCCTTTTGTAGGTCCAGCATGACCATGCCGCAGTATTTTCCCACGTCCACCTCTTGCTTGATGTGGACGTTCAAATAGAGAAGGCATGTGTCAGTGGAGTGGGATGTTCTGAAGCCAGATTGGAATTCGTAGAGGTACCAAACTTTAAGGTAAGGTGCAAATTTAATAAATAGGTCAATATAATGTATGTGTTAAAGTGTCTAAAGTGAGTGTTAGTAAGGTGAGTGTTTGTTTAAAAGTGAGTGTGTGTATGTGGATGTGTGTGCAATGAGTGTGTAGATGATGGGTTGTTACATAGAGTCATTGAGCATCCTGATGGGGATAGAAGATCAGAGGGTCTCAATGAAGAGGTGTCTCTCTAAGCTTTGTGTAACCCCCCTCTACTGTCTCGTCCAGAGGGTCTCGATGAAGAGGTGTCTCTCTAAGCTTTGTGTAACCCCCTCTACTGTCTCCTCCAGAGGGTCTCAATGAAGAGTTGTCTCTCTAAGCTTTGTGTAACCCCCTCTACTGTCTCGTCCAGAGGGTCTCAATGAAGAGGTGTCTCTCTAAGCTGTGTGTAACCCTCCTCTACTGTCTCCTCCAGAGGGTCTCAATGAAGAGGTGTCTCTCTAAGCTGTGTGTAACCCTCCTCTACTGTCTCCTCCAGAGGGTCTCAATGAAGAGGTGTCTCTCTAAGCTGTGTGTAACCCCCCTCTATTGTCTCCTCCAGAGGGTCTCAATGAAGAGTTGTCTCTCTAAGCTGTGTGTAACCCCCCTCTACTGTCTCCTCCAGAGGGTCTCAATGAAGAGTTGTCTCTCTAAGCTGTGTGTAACCCCCCTCTACTGTCTCCTCCAGAGGGTCTCGATGAAGAGGTGTCTCTCTAAGCTTTGTGTAACCCCCCTCTACTGTCTCCTCCAGAGGGTCTCGATGAAGAGGTGTCTCTCTAAGTTGTGTGTAACCCCCCTCTACTGTCTCCTCCAGAGGGTCTCAATGAAGAGTTGTCTCTCTAAGCTTTGTGTAACCCCCTCTACTGTCTCCTCCAGAGGGTCTCAATGAAGAGTTGTCTCTCTAAGCTTTGTGTAACCCCCCTCTACTGTCTCCTCCAGAGGGTCTCAATGAAGAGGTGTCTCTCTAAGCTTTGTGTAACCCCCTCTACTGTCTCCTCCAGAGGGTCTCAATGAAGAGTTGTCTCTCTAAGCTTTGTGTAACCCCCCTCTACTGTCTCCTCCAGAGGGTCTCAATGAAGAGTTGTCTCTCTAAGCTTTGTGTAACCCCCCTCTACTGTCTCCTCCAGAGGGTCTCAATGAAGAGGTGTCTCTCTAAGCTTTGTGTAACCCCCCTCTACTGTCTCCTCCAGAGGGTCTCGATGAAGAGGTGTCTCTCTACGCTGTGTGTAACCCCCTCTACTGTCTCCTCCAGAGGGTCTCGATGAAGAGGTGTCTCTCTAAGCTTTGTGTAACCCCCCTCTACTGTCTCCTCCAGAGGGTCTCAATGAAGAGGTGTCTCTCTAAGCTTTGTGTAACCCCCTCTACTGTCTCCTCCAGAGGGTCTCAATGAAGAGGTGTCTCTCTAAGCTTTGTGTAACCCCCTCTACTGTCTCCTCCAGAGGGTCTCAATGAAGAGTTGTCTCTCTACGCTGTGTGTAACCCCCTCTACTGTCTCGTCCAGAGGGTCTCAATGAAGAGGTGTCTCTCTACGCTTTGTGTAACCCCCTCTACTGTCTCGTCCTCTGCCTTGCTGACCTTGGAGGCAAGTTTGTCGCCAAGTCTTGATCTTTGTATACTTATCTATAGCTGCCAATTATACTGTGTACGTGGAGTAGTTCCTGTGTATGTAAATTATATATTTAGTATTTTTCTGTGAGACAGGCTATTTCTTCTTTGTAGGTAATGTGATGTTTTCCAAACCTTTATTTAAACTCGAAAGGCAACTTTCCATAACCTTTCCCATAAGAACTACGACCTGAGGGCCAGTGATCTAATCACTCGATCTATTATCAAGGCCCGCACTGTCCTTTGGACGGAATTCCTTTCGTTTTACTGGAGCAAATGGAACTTTGCTCCAGTAAGATGTTGTCACTTTTGCATGTCATCCCTTGGATTTGTTGTGTCTTTGGATCGATAAATAAAATCAATCAATCAATCAATCGGAACACTCTCCAAATCTCCCTTAGACGTTCAGCTCTTACATCATTCCATGTGTTTAAGCAGAAACTGCAACAGCCCCTATAGCTGACTGTTGTACATGTCGATTCCCCTTCTCTTCTCTCCCTATATATCGCTAGTAGTTATTTAGGCTGTTTTTAACTTCATTGTCTCTACCTCATTGGATGTGTGTCTTGGATTAATGCGTACTGGTTTTATTTTTTTTTATTTTTTTTTTACACTTCTGCTGGGGCCTCTTGCCAGGTCATCATTGTAAATGAGAAGCTGTTCTCAATTAATCTTCCTGGTAAAATAAAGGTAAAATAAATAAATGAACTGAGGTTTCCCTCATTTACAGTCACGTCGAGTGTATACAGAAATTAGCACAATAAAAAAGGCATATCAAAATGACACGGCATATAAAATCATAACAATGAGACAACAAGGCGACAAAAGTAAGGATAACGATCAATTAAAACACGTACAACTTGATTGACAAAGGTTGGAAATCAAGGTTGTAAACTCTGCAACAGAGAGAGGAGAATCTCAAGCTTTAAGGACTGTTGGAGTTCATTCCATAAGCTAGAGGGGCATCGTAGCAACATGCTGATTTACCCTGTTCAGAGCAAACTGGACCTTAAGGACCAGCCAGTCACTAGAACGGGTTCCATAGGTTTCAAAATGTCCATTCCAATAATGATGTAGTATCGTTCAAGTTTCATGTTTCAAGTTTTGTTTTTATTTGTCACATATAAGGAACATGTACATTACAGTGAAATGCTTAGTTCTGTATGAGTCCCCTGATAATGTGCTTCATACAGTAAAAAAGTTAAACAATAAAGTCCAAACACTATACAAAATATACAATATAAAATACTAAAATTAGGTAGGGATGTAGTGCAAATCTTTTTGTAAAAGATAGCTATTGGTATCTTACCAATAATAATGTAGTATAAGGAGGTATCTTACCAATAATGATGTAGTATAAGGAGGTAGCTTACCAATAATAATGTAGTATAAGGAGGTATCTTACCAATACTGATGTAGTATAAGGAGGTATCTTACCAATAATGATGTAGTATAAGGAGGTAGCTTACCAATAATGATGTAGTATAAGGAGGTATCTTACCAATACTGATGTAGTATAAGGAGGTAGCTTATCAATAATGATGTAGTATAAGGAGGTAGCTTACCAATAATGATGTAGTATAAGGAGGTATCTTACCGATAATGATGTGGTATACGGAGGTATCTTACCGATAATGAGATATTCCTTTATTGATCCCCTTGGGGGAAATTCAGGCATCATAGCAGCATGGGGGGGGGGGCTACAGGTAGTAGAAGACATGATACAGGTCAAGTAAAAATAAAAAAAATATATACAAATAGACAGTGTAAACAATATAATTAACTTATGCATATGGGCAAGTATAGGCAGTGTAGAAATGTCAAGATAGCTTACCAATAATGATGTAGTATAAGGAGGTATCTTATCAATAATGACCTAGTATAAGGAGGTAGCTTATCAATAATGACCTAGTATAATATAAGATAAAAATAAGATGTTCCTTTATTGATCCCCTTGGGGGAAATTCGGTATTTCCTTGTATAGGCCTTGTGGCCACAGTTGAGTGGTTTACCGTGGGCTGAGTGATTAGTAACACTCTGTCTCCTATTATCTGTCTTCCTATTGATTGTTGCTACTAGGTTGGTTGTCTATTCACACACACACCACACTATGATGAGAAACACGGTATAGTCGTACTGATGAATGGTTTGAGTACTGAATGAATGAAAACTTTATTTAACAGATTGCAGAATGGGTACAATACAGTAAGGCTCAATACACACAATTGTTAAGGGGATGCAGACCAGAGAAAGACGTTTGTCTTGTTTACATCAGGGTCCCCCATTTTCAATTCATAGTGACATTTATGACATACACAACATACATGACATCGCATAGGGACATTATACATGACATACAGGGATATAGTAGTGTTACATTTGTGACATATATGATATGCAAATATACAGCCCTACCGAAACGTCCACCGAAACCTGCATAATTATTTGCTACTATGCAAAATACATGATCTATTGGTTTGCATCGAGACTAATCCTCGAAGACACTCTGACGTCACGAGAACGCCGCCATCTTGGTATTGGGTAAACAAACGGATTTCTACGATCAAAAATGTATGCGTTGAGCTCCGTTTTTATTACTGCACATTCTTGTTCATTTCATAACCTTTTCATATAATTTGTTTTGAAAATATTGAGGCCAACATGGCATTCCACTATTTGTTTCGAAAGCCTTTCTGGCGATTCTAAGTGCATGTTTCCCCCCCAAGCCATAGACATGCATTTAGACCAGAAAGTTAAAAAGACAGGAAGTTGACTTCGAGAATAGGGATTACTCGATTATTCTCCTTGCGTCACAGGCCCCTCCCTCCCCGCGTGACGTAGGAAGGGGGCGTGGTTGCCTCTTGCCTTTTCCAGGCAGAGAGCCGCGGCAGAGGAGCGGCAGCAGATTACCGAGAGGTGCGGCGACAGTGACAGTTCGAGTTGCGCGGAACTGGAGCATCATACTATACCGTTTTACTTTACGCGTTTTGTCCAACTAATAGTCGCTCTAGAATAGAACTAGAAAAGTAAAGTTTCAAGGGGACAAAGCTTGTGTTTATTTATTATTATTATAATTATTTTTACGCAGGGTTCCTCTCTCTCTCTCTCTCGGCGCAGCGGCGCGCGTAATGGCTGAGGAGAAGATGATCGATATGGAGAAGGGATCGATGAACGGACACCTCGACGACCCGGCGCAGGGCATCAACGGGGTCAGCGGCGGCGGCGGCCACCACAACAAGACGAAGAAGACCGGGTGGTGCCCGGCGCCTTTCAGCGGGTGTTCCGGGCAGCGCGTCAAGCGGATCGTCAGGGCCAACCTGCTGGTGATCCTCACGGTGACGGGGGTCCTGATCGGCGTGCTGATCGGCATGGCGGTGCGCCACATGACGCTGAGCCGCACGCAGGTGCTCTACGTCGGGTTCCCCGGCGAGCTGCTGATCCGCCTGCTGAAGATGATCATCATCCCGCTGGTGGTGTGCAGCCTGGTGTCGGGCGCCGCCAGCATCGACCCCAAGGCCCTGGGCAAGCTGGGCGGCTGGGCGATGCTCTTCTTCCTCGTCACCACGCTGATCGCCTCGGCCATCGGGGTGGTGATGGCCTTCATCATCTCGCCCGGTACCGTCGTGGGGTCGAAGCCCAAGGTGTCGGGCTTCGACGAGGACCTGCCGCAGCCCAAGGAGGTGATAGACTCCTTTTTGGATTTGATCAGGTGAGTCCAGTGTGTGTGTGTGTGTATGACCCCCGACCCCCCCCCCCCAGACCAGTGGAGGTTATTACATCACTACCAGTGAGGCAGTGCTCCCCAGACACGTATTGGTGTTATTATAATAAAAATACAAGATACTTGTGCCCTAATGATAAGGAGGATACACGCTCAATGACGAAACCCAGTCCCCACAGTTGCCACTTGCATCATCATCTAATGCTGCTCAGTTTATTCTGAGGAGGACTGAGAGAAGAGGGAAGATATAGGAGGCTGGTGATGGTGATGATGACCCCAAAACCTATAGAAAGACAGACCACCTAAAATATGTTAGCTGGTGTCGTGTATTGTGGATGAAGTGTTACCACCAGTCCGCATGAGTCATCATGACCCCCCTCCCTCCCTCTCTCTAATTTTTTTATGATGAATATGATTCCATTTCTAATAACACGTGGCAGATCCCCCCCACCCCCTGGAAACCCAGTAGTCTAATGTCAGGGAGTGCAAGTGGGATGAATGTCCCACTATTGAAAAAAGGTTGCTTTCTGTGAAGCACACATGAACTTTATTAATTGCACTTTGACTTCTGTACCCTTTGCCTGCTGTCTTTTTATTCTAAGTCACACACCGTCACGCTGGGTGTCAGTCACTAAACCCCGAGAGAGACTTGGATGACAAACCTGCCTCCAGTTGCCAAATTGTATGATTAAAGTCACAACGACCCTTTTTTAGGCACTCCTTGCCCGGTGTGTGTTCAGCGCCGAAAATGACACAATACTGTGTTGTTCCCTTCATGTGGAATGGGCCACAGATGAATTGAAAATGGGGGGGGACCCTGATGTAAAACAAGACGAAAGTCTCTCTCTGGTCTGCATCCCCTTATTAACAATTGTGTGTATTGAGCCGTACTGTATTGTTAGTTGTACCCATTTTGCAATCTGTTAATAAAGTTTACAATCAATCAATCTAAGTCACATTCGGACAACATAGGAGGGGTGTATATCCAGTAGCCAAACTCTTAAACTGCGCATGTGCCGTACCCCAATGTATAGTGTGTGTGTGACGAGTAGTGACATCTCGTGTTTTAACCCCCCTGCCTGCTCGGACCCTGCAGGGGGAGATTGATGGGCGGCGGCTTGGAGGTATTTCCTAGATTCCGCAGCTCAGCTCACTGCGCTGTGCAGCACATGGTGTAACGATGACACACAGTTGCATCAGCTGCATCAGCTGGGGGCCATGTGTCTGTCGGTTGGGCGGGTGTAGAGAGCTGAGACAGACGTGTCAGTTCAGTTGTAATGACACCCCCCTCCCCCTCCGACTAGCAATTGATTGATTGATTGAAAACTTTATTAACAGATTGCAGAATGGGTACAATAATACAGTACGGCTCAATACTACACACACAATTGTTAATAAGGGGATGTGTGGACCAGAGAAAGCCGTTTGTCTTGTTTACATCAGGGATCAGGGTCCCCCATTTTTTATTCATGGTGACATTTATGACATACACAACATACATGACATCATGACATTTATGGCATAGGGACATACATGACATACAGGTATATATAGTAATGTATATGTATAGATGTTGTAATGGCATCTCATCCTCCCGACTAGCAAGCCTGGATTTAGTTCTGTTATTTGAAGTAACTCTTACATCAGCCTCCTTAGGCTACTTTGTGTTATATATGTGCCAATAGTTTTTTAATTATAAAGGCCGCCTAGTTTTGGAGATGGATATCTGCCAATGCCATACAATACAATGGAGCTGAAGGGCGATAAAAGCACCAACAACAGACTCAAAAACATTGTGTCTCTTTCCAGGGATCAGCTGTTACTCAAGAAGATCATTCACAGACCTTGTGAGCAGTTTCACGTATAGGAACTATTTTCTACCGAAGTACACCTTCCATAATAATAATAATAATTAACAAACAAAGGTCCGTGTGGATTATTCTGAGTGCTTTGAGTGTCACACACTACTACCAAGTGCCGTTCAGCGCCATTGTATTGGAGTGACAACTATAGGCAACAGGAATGATCTGGATGGATAGATGGCAATCTTGAGTGTATAGGGGAGGAAATGTGATCTTTTGAGAATTTTTGGGTGAACTGCCCCTTTAAACCAGACACATTGCAATATGGGCGGGTGTGATGTAGGGGGGCGGGGGGGGGGGGGGGGGGCGCCTCCTTGCCAGGACAGCCCCCTGGCCCTGGTGCGTATTTACAGGCGGGGAGAGAGAGAGAGGATGAGGACGAAAATATCAGGACATTCTGTTCGTTTTCCGAGTCGGGATTCATTTTACGGTGGTAATAATCGCTGCCAGGTTCTCTTTTTTTTATGACATTTGAACAACTGTCACAGCCACGATGAAACATTCCAAGACGGTTGTTGTGGGTTTGACACACGCTAAACTCTCCGCCAAGACAATAGGTTTATCTTGCCACATGTTAATAATACTCATTCTCTCAAAAACGTGATTTTCACAATAATGCCAGCAGGTAGCAGTTGAATGGTGAAGAGTAGAGTTTCTCTGTTCGTTTTTTCGGGGCTCAGAGACCAGAGCAAACGGTTGTCTTTTTGTTAGGAACCGACCGTCAAACAACACCATCAGTGAGTGACTGCATGAAAACATTTATAGATAACGGATAACCAACCCCGGTATCTCTGGGACTAATAATAATACAGTTCACAAATAGAAACCTACGCCTAGCAGATGATGATGATGATGGATGTTGTAAACGAGGCCTATCTCACCTCACTATCACGCCCCTCTGTTTCCCTGGTAACTGCTCAAACTGTTTTTAATGATTACATAATACTGTGTACTCAAAACCTCTGATGCACTCGCGTCACAATAAACTCGCAGGTGTGAAGACTGATGAGAGCTCGTCCTCCTACCTCTTCTCCTTTTCACACTTTTAGCCCCCAACCTAATCAGCCACTCGTTTGTCTTTAGATTAACCTAATAGATACATTTACATTTAGTCATTTAGCTGAACGCTTTTATCCAAAGCGATTTACGAGTTCTGTACGACAAGTCAGCAGGAAGGAAGGGTACAACTCTATCAGCCGAGTAACACTGTTCATCAAACAGTGTTGAAACTTGGGAGCTGCAGTGTTGAGTACATAGAGCAGTAGACATATTAGTATATTAGGTTCGTTTCTTTGTTTTTTTAAAAAGCAGCCATTTTAAAGATATTTTTATTAACATTTTCCATTTTTTACACACAAAAAGGTAATTGAAATTTAAAAATTGAGATTAAAATAATAATGATAATAATAGTACTAAAAAATAAAAGCGACACAAATAGGCAAATGTTCTATGTAGAGGGCCCAAGGCTTACTTCTCTGTGACGGATTACAAAAATATAAACAAACATGAGACTTTAAAATAAATGTAACTCGCATCTTTAAGGTGCATACAGATACAATCATTAAATAAATGATGAATAAAAATACAATAAACACAGCCCTCCCAATCAACCCCCCCCCCCCAAGTCCCCCCACTCCCCAAGATCACCCCCCCCCCCCCCTGAACCCATTAGGTTCGTTTTTTTAAACCAAATCCTAGTCTGTAAAAATTGACACATTTTATAATAAAAAAAGAAAAAATTATATGTCAGACGAAAAAAGAAAAGCCTATTCTGAATTGATATTATTCCGCCGATAGCCTCTTGATTTTCTTCACAACACGCTGAGGCTATTTCATCACCTCGCTTCTAGAGAGAAGTACAGTAGGTATAATATACAGCCTACCTCCTGTTTGGAGAGACGTTCTATTCCGGTCTGTTCTCTCATGATGTGGTCATGCGGTGTCGTGCGTGGGTCTCTCTCTCCCGGAGCCCAGACCAGTCATACAGGGGACGCTTGTTCACAGCGGCCTGCATTATTTCCCTGTGACTTGTGTGATTGTTTGACTCATAGTCACACTTCTCCGCCACCCCGGCTTAAGCCAACGTATCCCAGTCCTACTCTTTTTCCTGAATGCACCCTCCAGACGACGGCTCAGAGCCTGGGGGAGACATCGGGCCAGTGAGTGAGGCTGAACTCAGCCTCATGGCTTAATTTTTTTTTTGTTTGGTATGGTTTTTCCAACCAAATTATGTTTAAATTAATAAACGGCTGAAAATGGCTTAGCAGTGTCCCTAGTATCCCCACACACCTGTGCCCTCGTTGAGAACACATTCCCCCCAAGCCGGTTAATTTTCTCTTTTTCTACCTAAACGGTTCACCAAAAGTGTGTTTCACCCAAATACAACACTTCTTAAAAAGCTCACACAGTCTTGTTATTAGGGTCCGATGGACACGCGACCAGCACTGAGCCCAACATCGTGATTTTAAAAACACATTTATTCACTGGTATATTCTGCAGTTACATCACTATGACTAGTATTTAATATGTATTTTATTTACATTTTAGTCATTTAGCTGACGCTTTTACCCAAAGCGACTTACAAGTTCTGTACGACAACAAGTCATCAGGAAGGGCACAACTCCTATCTATTTTATAATCCGTTGCTCTGCTTAATGAGGTAGGACGATATTATATGGACAACGACGTCATATGCCGATTTAATAGACGTTGCCCCAACCTTACTTGTTATAACTAAGAGATTCGCTGGTGGGGGAAAATGTGTTTTTGTACATAGATGAATGAAGGTGAATACGCTTATAATACAAGTTTATATGAGTTCACGTCAGCATTTCACATTAAGCATTTCGTAATTGCAGTTTAGCATTTACTGGAGGAGGACAGTGTGACCGGTTGGGCCAATGAGCAACAGCGACCATGATTTGTGGCTCTCAGAACGTGTGTTGCATCATACAGATTTTGAGGAAGCACGGAGGCGACGCCCCCTCCCTCCAGTGGAAGAATGTAGTAAAGGGCACTCTGATGACAAGTTAACAGTGTGTACAGTCAAAGTCACGCCCCCTAGACTGTAGATTTCCAAAAAAAGAAAAATTGAGGCATTTCATTTTTCAGTGGAGGGGAATGTTGACTCCTAAATGCCTGCGATGAAAACGGTTTCTTGTGGAAAAATATAATCAAAGAACAACTCTCATAAAAGTTCTTAACCGGGCCTATTACACACGATAGTGATACTTGTGCCCTACTGATGGTCTCTAGTGAGGCCGATGATGGTCTATTTCGAGAAGCCCTTAACCAGCCTTGAATGGTGCTCGTTTTATACCAGATCTCATGACTGTCGACTCACCGCCGGCCTGTCCTTGGCAGCATGCGTGTGGCTGGCTGCCGTGCTGCGCGAAGCCGGTTAGAACAGTTATGCTGCTACCATGCAGGACGCTTGCCCCCGCTCCCCCCCCCCCCACACACACACACACCCCTTCTCCTAATACGTCTGGTGGGTAATTGGGCAGTGTCTGTGACTCGTGTGTCTCATTACAGTGACCCCTATCAGCAGGCATCCTGGCACACACACTCGCGCACACACACACACACACACACACACACACACACACACACACACACACACACACACACACACACACACACTTCCTCTCCCCCTTGTCTTTATCTGCCTTGTCACCCCATTCCCCCTTCTAACACACACACACACTCTCTCTCTCTCTCTCCCCCTCTGCCTTGTCAGTCAAGTCACCCCATCCCCCCTTCTAACACACACTTTCTTCTCAGTATGTATACACTGTAAAGACTGCTACACTGTAGACTGTACATAAACACAACTCCCAGGTCACGACACAGTCAAACACGTGTGGCAGGTTTCCCTAACGAATGGTTGAAAAACCAAATCGCTCAAACACACCGAAACACGTGGCATTCCGCTTTCACCGTGTCTGTGCCGTGCGTGTTTGTGCCGCGGGCCTGTCGGAGAGGGACACGGCGCGACACCTGTGCGGCACCGTATCTCCCGGGAGCCCCCCCCCTCCCCCTCCCCCACACACACATCCTAGTTTACCTTTCTTATCTGCCGCTGCCGGCCTTATGTCCACTTTCTCACCCCTGTCCCTCCCTCCCTCCACGCCGCCTGTGTTGTTGTGACGGGCCGCGGGCGGCTAGCTAGCGGCAGCAGCCAGCGCTGTCTTCACCGGCCCAAGCGCTGTAGCCTGTAGTCTCACGTGTCTATAATATATTGTCCCAAGCGTTTAACCCTTTCACTGCCACACTACCAAACGGTTAACCCCTTTCACTGGCACACGACATCAGGTTAACCCTTTCACTGCCACACTACAGAAGGAGAACCCTTTACTATCACACTACAGACGGTTACCCCCTTACGTGTCGATCCCTGTGCATTGGTGACGTGTACCAGATGAGAGAAGGCCAATACTACAGTATTTGTGTATGTTTACTATTGTGTATTATCAGAATCAGAATCCGAAAAGGTCTTTATTGCCATCTAAGTTTGCACACACAAGGAATTCGTTTTGGTCATTTGGTGCGTCAACATTAACAGACGATCAAGGTAGAATAAAATGGAATATATAAACTACATTTTAAATAAAAGTACAATATAATATAGGACAGGGCTGTACAAGTATGCAGGATGTAGTCGAGTAACTATATACACTAAATTAGAATAGAAATACAGTGGAATAGAATAGATGACCAGTGTCCTGGTAAACACCAAGCGAATAGGCATTTCTCCCCTGTGAACTGCAAGGTGGTGTTATGTTGAGTCTCTCAGACGGTCCTGAGGCTCTTGAGAAGTAGTAAAGTGAAGACGTCCACGTGAGGAATTTAAACCCAACTTGCTTTCCTAAAACGGCTGAGTAGGTAGGACGGTCGTCTTTTGTCCCGGGGCTCTTAAACAACACCCTGCGAGTGGCGTTGGACAAAGGATTATGGTCTAATAGCAGCTAGGTACTAGGCGGCAGCCTGAAAGACGAGGCAAGGTACTGGGTATGTTGCATCAGCCAAACCTCTCTCTACTTTTCAAGATTCAAGAGTTTTATTTGTCACATACATATTATACACAAGACATGGTGTGAAATGAAATGAAGGTGGCCATGCCCGCCTTGATTGTGCAAAAATACAAATAATAAAATAGGGATAATAAAATAAAATAGAATAGATAAGAAAATAGACATGATAAAAAGTAATAAGAATAAAATACAATGCTAAGCTTAAGAAATAAAGGTAATGAGTACTATATACAGTAATATACTAAATATACAGTTGTGTTTTTAAAGTGACCTTTTTTGTAGTGTGTGTGTGTGTTCATGTGTGCTTGTGTGTGGAGAGATCAGTGTTCTGGTGGCCTGGAGTGCTGTAGGGGTGGTAGTGCGATACCCTCTGCTGAGCGCACACTAATCTCTGTAGAGCCTTACTTACAGTTTCTCTCTCTCTGGTGGCAACTGGAAGTGAAAAGACAGTTTCAGGGTAGATGCAGTACATTCATTCATTCTCTTTTGTTATTATAATACAAGGGGAAAGCTATCAATTCCGGGGCGGTCACCATTTAAAATGAGCTTCAAATCAAGGGAGCATTCTCTCTTTTTCCATGTGGATTTGCGGGAGACCTATACTCATGCAAATAATATGCAGTGTCGCGCGGGGGGGGGGGGGCTAGTTACTAACTCTGTGTAGTTCAATTCAACTGCTAGTTTCACTACAATTTGCAGTAGTTTTCGTCGTGGTTTTAATTACTTTCAGATCTGAGTAGCTTTTTCAGTCGTTCAATAACTGTCCTCTCCTTAAAACACACCCTCGGGCTCAGGTGAGATTTCGCTTGCCCTGGTCCCTAAATCAAACACACCTACACCTGTTGTTGCTCCATGTGTAAATATATGAGATTCTAGACTCAGATTGTGATCATATAGTTGAACTAAAAAAAAAAAAAAACTTCAAACACAAAAAACGAACCCTCTTACATATGTCCTTTTTACTATTATGTACCCTAATACTATGCTACTACTGCCTATCTTGCTAGTATGTCTATACTACTATGCACTCAGAGTGTAACACTCAAGCCTGATACTATTCGATGAACAATACCACTGAACCTTAGATACCCCTCCTGCTATTGTTCACAATCTGTACAGTAAGTTGCTTTGGATAAAAGCCTCAGCTAAATGACTCCATTGTAATTGTATTTTTAGTTTGACACATTTTTATTGAGAGTAGTTGAGATTTACACAGTAGTCTATGTGAAGTCGCTAGTAGTTTAGAGTACTAGAGCTTTAGAGTAGTTATTAACTACTTTTTTTTTTAGAGTTTTAGAGTAGTTTCCTCAACACGGCGAACGCGTGACGTGCAGGAGCATTGTGACGACAACAGGGCTAGTTCCCGACTACTGTACTTCCCGTACAGATCCGGTCAAACCTCCTGGATGTACTGTAAATTGATACATTAAAGACACGCCCTCTTCTACAGCTCGGTGTAAACAGAACACGCCCACCTCATGCTCTCTCACATGTCGCGTGTGTGTGTACCCAGGGAACGACGCCCATGGGGGGGTGGGGGTGGTTTTCACGTCATACTACATATTTTGATGCGTCACACAAAAAAAAAATACATAATAACCATATTGTGTAGGAGAAGTTTAGAAGCCTAGAAGGCTTATCGCGAACTTCCCCTGTTTTGTAAAATCAAACATACAAAAATATACATATTATAAAAAAAAATACCAGTAATACATTCAAAAGATATGTGTTAATACAAACATACATACGCACAGTACATACATGCATATACTGCGTACATAATAATACATAACCACCTGCCTACAAACCTACCCACCCACATAACCAAATAATGCATACCTACATGTATGACCTATTTATCTACCTACTACTTTTTGGATATGAGCCACTTAAACTTTCAATCACTAGAATGTGTTCAAAAGCAGCATTATGTGTGGAGTTTCCTGTGTTTTGATGTTAAGATATGTAGCGCAGGGGAGCTCCAGTAGCTCACCGCATATCTCGGCGCTATTTCTGCGTCGGGGAAAAAAACCGTGCTGCGTCACGGATCTGGTGGACTCCGAGTTCGATTCCCGGACCCGCCGTCATTTACCAGAATGTCTTCCCCTGATCTATATCCCGTTTCACCCTGTATCTGTCGGTCATGCTTGACCAGAAAAGCGATAAACGCTAAAAAAAAATAAAGTTTAAAAAAAAAAAAATGTAGCGCTGCAGCCAAGGATGTGCACTGCACTGAGATCCCCACGCGATACCCTCTGTCGGGGCTTGTACGTGGAATGTTAGGCCTACCGGCACTATATTTTGTGTGTACCGTAATTCCTCTAATAGTAACCGGTATTCAAATACAAGCCGGGTCTCTATTAATGGCCGGGTGCGCTCTTGAGCTAAGCAATTATAAGCCGGCCTCCTAATACAAGCCGGGTTACTAATATACTGAGCTGCATACTGAGCTAGTTACTTGATTTCACTTTGAAAACGTTGAAATGACCAGTGACCACCTGTAATTGCACTGTTTACTATTTCATACAGTACTTGGTTTCAATAAATGAACCCAGTACATTTTACTGGGTTCAAACTGAAACAAAATGTTGATTTATTCATTATGATCCGTTTGATAATTTGAAATATAGGCCTCCCTCTTATACAGGCCTCCTCCTAATACAAGCCTGGTATCCGCTACAATTGAAACAAATACAAGCCGGGGTTACTATTAGAGGAATTACGGTATGTACAGTCTGATGTATGTACAGAGTTGTAGTATAATATGTACAGTGATACAGGTGTAAAGACAGTATGGTAGTAGTAGTAGTCATACTGGGTAGTAGTCATACTGACCAGTAGCATAACTAGTAAGAGTAGGTATAGATGTAGTAAAGGACTATGTGCAGGTGTGGATAGCGGTGAGAATAAATATATAATATGGTATATACAGCATTATTGTACATGATGCTATCATACAGAGTTATATGACGATACTAGTGGGTCTGTTTGTCTTTTTCTCCAGTGGTAGTATTATTACATTGCCGAATGTTCTTTTGATGTACCGTTTAGAAACTTTAGATTGTTATGGCTGTACCAAGCAGTGCACTTGCCAGGGAAATGGAAAGAGACGACGTGGATGTGGGTGAAGGTGAAAGGCACAGTATGGAGATTACGAGTGTGGCTGGCACTGAGGGTGGCCTTGTGTAAATCTGGAATGAACCCTTTCACTGCCACACGGCAAAGGGTTAACCCTTTCACAACCACACTACTACAGAAGGTTAACCTTTTTGCCCGTCTGTAGTGTGGTAGTGAAAGGGTTAACCTTCTGTAGTGTGGTAGCGAAAGGGTTAATCTAATCGGGGTGGTGGTGGTGTGTAATGCGATGGCTTTTGTGTTTGCTCCCAAATAACAGCCAGGTTTGTGTATATTAGGCATACACTCGAGTGTCCCAGCCAGGCTAAGGCCTTGATGATTAAACAATCGGGATGATATATCCGTGTAAATCTTTTTTTAAATGTAAATAAAACGCTAATATTTTCCAGACGAGTCGCGCCGTGTTAACATCGGACTGGTTTGTCTCGTTCTAACATCACGACGTCCTGCGCTGAGTACTCAGAGTTAGATCCTCGTCTTCCTGTCGTCTTCATCACATGGCGTTTAATCCTCGCTGCACGCCATGCTTTCCATGGACCATTAGCGGGCGGGCGGGGGGTTTGTCTCGACACTTAACTTAACCTCAATGGGAGACATGTGTAGGTAAATTATATAGGAGGAGGTAAAAGGAACGGATGGATGGATGAATTTAAGCAGCTGCCGAAGTTAATCCCTTATTAACGTGCCTCTGTAATCTAAATCCATTACGGAGAGAGAGAGAGAGAGAGAGGTGGTCCAAGGGGTCGTGGAGTTCTGGGGAGGGTGTGAGCTCTGAGCCTGCACCTATAGTGTGTGTGTGTGTGCAGTTAACTGTAATCAGTGAGGGTATTGGATTGGTGTGTGTGTGTGTGTGCAGTTGTACAACACAACTGTAATCTAGTAATCAGTGAGATTACTAGTGTGTGTGTGTGTGTTTAGGTGGCAGTTCTTTAAGGACCTTAATCCCGGCCAGCAGTACTGAGGGGGCAGTAAGAGTCTTGAGAGGGGGGATTAATAGTGAAATTCTCTCAGCTATTTCCACATGAGAAACCCCGTGGTGGTCCTCCTCGTGAGCCGCGACCCCTTTTGTCTGTTGCATTAACGTGAAGCCCTGGTGCCTTTTGGCTAGGAAGCAGGACTTTTTACCACAGAGGAGGCCTGCTCTGATCATGGGGGGTTTTAGTTTGTGGAAAGGTCAGACGAGCGCTACCGGAGTCTCATGGCCAGCACAGAGAGACTCAGAAGGAGCTTCTTCTATCCCCATTCCCCAGGCCATCAGGATGCTCAATGACTCTATGCAACACTAACACACCCATCTACATTCATTGCACACACACTCACCTTAACGCTCACTTTAGACACTTTTTTTTTTAACACAACACCATATTTTATCTATTTATTACAAAAATAAATACGTCCTTTTTTTCTTTTTTTTTTCATTTTTGTACCTAATTGTTTGCATTTTGTACTTTAGGTTGTACTTTAGTTATATATATATATATATATTGTATATTTTGTATATCTGCACATTCTCAGGCGGCTCATACAGAACCAAGCATTTCACTGTAATGTACTTTATACTTTTAACTTGAAAACGTGAAACTTGGACTAAACCGTTTGAATAACGATGTCTCTTCTTCCCGCTCCGCAGAAACCTCTTCCCCTCCAACCTGGTGTCGGCCGCCTTCCAGTCGGTGAGTCGCCTGCCCTGCTTACCCGCTGTTTGAATCGCAGCTCAAAGTGCTTCACAGCAGTAAAAAGATAGGCATAACATTTGCACAAAATTGGCAGATCGATGCATAAAGTGCAGACATATAAAACGAGCATAAAATAGACGACAGCAAAATAGACGTGGTCCAGGTAAGACAAGTTTTTCACATTAGGATCTAGCATCTTAATAGGCCTCTTTGGTTACGGTTTGATTCTATGGCAGTTTTATAATAGACCGTAGTAAAATAGAATAGACGGAGTAAAATAGTGCAGTGCAATACAATAGTTAGTCAAATAGAATAGACAGTAAAATGCTGCAATAGCGCAGCGCAGTCAAAATTCTCATTTACAGTACAACAAATCAATGAAATAGCTCTCATTTACAATTCAATAATCAGTGTTGATGTAATGAGTCTAGGCAGCACAGTGCATAAGAGGTGTAGCAAGATAGGATTAGCATAGAAGAACTGACACATGAATTTGACAGGAAGTGCATAAAAATAGGCAGAATAAAAGATGGACGATTGATTAATCAATGGCTGCATGTTAGCCTAGCTTAGCACAATGAATGGAAGCGGACAGTGCCAGTTAGCCTTCGGGAGAGGTGCTAGTTGGACAATGCCGCTTCCATTCATTGTGCTAAGCTAGGCTAACGTGCAGCCAGATAGCTTTCTACTGAACGCACACAGAGAGGAAACTCGTATCTATCTTCTTGTCTCTCTCTGGAGAAGACTGTAAGTTAATTTCCCCAAATGTTTGGCGTGTTCCTTTTTAACTTATTGAAATGTGAGTGAACTAAACGTTGTTTCCTCCTTCCCTCTGCAGTACGCCACCAGCTACAAGCTGGTCACCAGGAACGGCACAGACGGACTGCCCAACATCACGGTGGAGAAGGTAAGCGGAGAGTGAACGCCCACGGCCTCTACTGGCCTCTACTGCCCCCTACTGTCCACACCGTAGCGGCCTGAAAGATCTCCCTTCACTCTGTGTCCTCGCTCCACACCGGTGGAACCAGCTCCCCACCACCGTTAGGACCAGTGTTGTAGTCGAGTCACTAAATCTCGAGTCCCCAGTGTTCGAGTCCGAGTAACCAAAGAAGAGCCAGAGTCGAGTCCCCATTACCCTCTAGTCCGAGTCAAAGTCATCAAGGTTGAGTCCACTCCACTCTGGCAGTCAAAGAGCTGACGTACAAATAAAAGAAGGTCTACATTAAACATAACCGACACAGCGGTCACCGTTTCAAAGGGAGTTTATTTACTTTGTGACACAATAGCCAAACAAATGCACTTAGCCGTCAATATCTTATGCAAAATGATTAGGGACTAAAAGACACGTCTTCAATCAATATACAATCAATAATAAGGAGAGACCCCCTCCCCCCCAAAAAAAAACACCAACACTAACCTTCATACTTCATACTCGTAAGACGCTTTGGATAAAAGTGTCCGCTAAACGACAAAATGTAATGTAAATGTAAATCTGTTCTTTTATTTTGTACGTCAGAGTAGGGCTGACCTGACCGATCGATGGAAAGGAGCCGTGGTCGACTGCCAAAACCTGTTAGTTGAATGCAAAAATGCAAAGAAAAATATAATTTAATTTAATATCATTCTTTCCAAAAGCAAAGAGGCCTAGAAGCGTGGCTAATGCTAACGGCGCACATACCAGCGAGGCTAACTGCCTAAGAAAACAAGCACAGAGGCACTGAAAGAGGATTCCACACACTAGACATATCAAGATCCATGTATCCATCAGTGGACCAATTGCATGCTTTCGCTGTCCCCGAACCCTGTTTTTGGGATTCGAACTTCGTCAGGGTTTTTCGAACGAACGTTCGAACCTTCGTTTTTAATTAAAAAAAAATATATATATATATTATTATTTTTGTTTTGTTTTACTATCCTCAAACTAAATCCTCGATTTGAATAAAGTGATTAATCTGATTAAATGCGTTTTTTTTTTTATTAAATCAACTTTGCAGCCCCAGACCCAGCCCAGGGAGAAGCCCCAGCCCAACTAAATCAACTTTCTTTAATGAATATAACTCATCATTTTTTTTATTTATTTATTTTTTTATTATCTTTTCCCCCCTCCTTCTTTTTCCGATTTTTCTCCCATCCCACTGTTAGTCGTTATGCCAATTCCCAACCAATTCCCAACCCCTTCCTGGTTGTTGCGCACTTTCCCCTACTGTTGGTCCGAGAGGCCGGAGACTGTCACATGCTTTCCTCCGACGCATGTGCAGCCAGCCGGCAGCCAGCCTGGCCGCTCAGATTCTCACCGGGAGAGTGTAACGTGTGGAAGGTCGCACTACCTCTCTCCAGATCCTACCCTTGCTGAGCAGGCGCCCCGACCGAACTGTAAGGGTCGCTGTCCACAACGCCCAGGACCCACCCACGGCTCCCCTCCCCCTAACTCAGCCAAACGAGTTAGTATAGCGATCAGCGATCAGGAGTCGAGACCACAGCCTTTTGCATTGGTGACGAGCACAATCTCCGCTACGCCACCTCACCGCCCCTATCGGTTTCTTTTAATACTATAATATTAGTGTAGCCTAATCTTTATCTGCGACTGTGAAGAAAAACCCCATTGGTTTAAACAGAATTAATAGAAAAAAATATTACAAAAATTAAATAAAAAATTTGAATGTTGATTTAGAATTCGAATGCCAACGTAACGAACGTTTGGGCTCAGCCCTAGTGTCTAGACGTGTGTCTGAAGACGTGTGTGTTTTTAATGTGTACCCGTACGTCTTGGTGTGTGCAGGTGCCCTTCGGTGTGGACCAGGACGGCATGAACATCCTGGGCCTGGTGGTGTTTGCCATCGTGTTCGGCATCGCCCTGAGGAAGCTGGGCGAGGAGGGCGAGATCCTCATCAAGTTCTTCAACTCCTTCAACGAGGCCACCATGGTGCTGGTCTCCTGGATCATGTGGTAAGATATGCGTGTTCCTTTTTTAAAAAAAAGGTCCTAAAGTTGAAACCTTCAGTTGGACCCTGAATAGCCTGGTTGATATACAGCCCAGCTGTGATAAGTGGACAGGAATGCTGCTCACTGGGAACTCTGGGCTTATCCCAATTGTGTTGCCCAGAGGTGGTATGAATGTAAAGGTCCGATCCGTGACCCAAACGTAATCCCCCACCCACCCAGAATAGAAAGAAGTAGGAATGGAGACTCACCGAAGAAGAGTGCGTGCGGTGAAGTTGATTTTGTGTTGGCGGTTTTGAGCACCGATCTATCGAAGTGACAAAGTGCAGTGGATTTAGTTTTTGTCTTGGGATATTGGGTGGAAATCATTTTATAACCTATGATGCCAATATCCCGTGAACAAAAGCACTCGAGGGCACTGAATGTATTTATAATGTTGATGGACGATAAACAAACATTCACAACATTCTATTTTTGAGAACCAAACTTGGGCCTGTGAGTGCTGTTTACAACCCTGTGAAATAACTAGGGCTGTCCCCGACTAAGGATTTGGATAGTCGACTATGATTGGCCAAAATTTGCCGTTAGTCGACTATTGGTTGACTAAAAATAATTTATTTAAAAAAGTATTATATATATATATATATATATATTTTTTTTTATCATTCCATTTGGGCTGTGGGGGGGGGGGGGTGCTTAATGTCTGAAGGAGTCGACTGAAGGCTTCTTGTCCTCTGCAAAAGCATGCAATTGGTCCACTGATCTTGATATTTGTCTAGTCTAGTGTTCATTAAATGGGTGAAATCCTCTTTCAGTGCCTCTGTGCCTGTTTTCGTAGGCAGTTAGCCTCTGGTATGCGTTCCATTAGCGTTAGCCACGCTTCTAGGCCTCTTTTCTTTTGGAAAGAATGATAAAAAAATATATATATATATAATTTTTAAATTTTATTTATTAAAACTTTTTTTTGTATTCGACTAAGAGGTTGGCAGTCGACTACGGCTCCTTTATACCGATTAGTCGACTAATAGGGGTCAGCCCTAGAAATAACCAATGTGTCTTTAATGGTTGGGACAGTGCATTTGAAGGGTAACTGGTCCGTGGAATACGCTGCTGATTGTCAAGCCCTGACCTGGTTATGTTTATAAAAACATGTATATTCTGATCTTATAATGAGTTACGAAAGTACCAACAAGTGCATTTTCTATCTTAAAAATCCATGTGAATACACTCCACGTGTATATGGTTAACAAACACATTTGGACCTCAGCTCCGAGAAAATCATAATGATATTAACACTTCTATCCTCTCTTTCTCTCTCCTGTTCTCTTGCTCTCCCTCTCTCTCCCCATCTCCCTCTCTTTCCTTATCCCCCTCTCTCTCCCTCCATATCTCTCCTTCTCTCTCTCCCTCTCTTTCCTTATTATCCCCCTCTCCCTCTTTCCTTATCCCTCCCTCTCTCTCCCTCTTTCCTTATCCCTCTTTCTCCCTCCCTCTCTCTCCTTCTCTCTCTTTCCTTATTATCCCCCTCTCCCTCTTTCCTTATCCCTCCCTCTCTCTCCCTCTTTCCTTATCCCTCCCTCTTTATCCTTCTTTCCTTATCCCTCTTTCCTTATCCCTCTTTCTCCCTCCCTCTCTCCTTCTCTCTCTCTTTCCTTATTATCCCCCTCTCCCTCTTTCCTTATCCCTCCCTCTCTCTCCCTCTTTCCTTATCCCTCCCTCTCTCTCCCTCTTTCCTTATCCCTCTTTCTCCCCCCCTCTCTCCTTCTCTCTCTCTTTCCTTATTATCCCCCTCTCCCTCTTTCCTTATCCCTCCCCCTTTATCCCTCTTTCCTTATCCCTCCCTCTCTCTCCCTCTTTCCTTATCCCTCTTTCTCCCTCCCTCTCTCCTCTCTCTCTTTCCTTATTATCTCCCTCTTTCCTTATCCCTCCCTCTTTCTCCCTCTTTCCTTATCCCTCTCTCTCCCCCCCTCTCTCTCTCTGCCCCCCCCCCCCCCCCCCCCCCCCCCCCCTCTCCCTCCAGGTATGCCCCCGTGGGTATCATGTTCCTGGTGGCCGGTAAGATCGTGGAGATGGAGGACGTGGCCACGCTGTTCGCCAGCCTGGGGAAGTACATCGCCTGCTGCGTCATCGGCCACGCCATCCACGGCCTGCTGGTGCTGCCCGCCATCTACTTCGTCATCACCAGGAAGAACCCCTACACCTTCCTGTGGGGCATCTTCACCGCCCTGGCCACCGCCTTCGGGACCTGCTCCAGGTGAGGAGGGCCACTGTTAATAATAATAATATATTCAATTTGTAGGGGCGCTTTATATTTGTGGAACAAATCTCAAGGCGCTACTGTGTAGAAGAACATAAAAACGATGTAAGAGAGTAAAAAGAACATAAAATAAGTAGGGCTAAAACTAGTAAGAGTGTAAAAGAACATAAAATAAGAAGGGCTAAAACTAGTAAAAGAGTAGAAAAAACATGAAATGTGAAGGGCTAAAACTAGTAAGAGTGTAAAAGAACATAAAATAAGAAGGGCTAAAACTAGTAAAAGAGTAGAAAAAACATGAAATGTGAAGGGCTAAAACTAGTAAGCGGGTAAAAGAACATAAAATAAGTAGGGCTAAAACTAGTAAGCGGGTAAAAGAACATAAAATAAGTAGGGCTAAAACTAGTAAGAGGGTAAAAGAACATAAAATAAGAAGGGCTAAAACTAGTAAGAGGGTAAAAGAACATAAAATAAGAAGGGCTAAAACTAGTAAGAGGGTAAAAGAACATAAAATAAGAAGGGCTAAAACTAGTAAGAGTGTAAAAGAACATAAAATAAGAAGGGCTAAAACTAGTAAGAGGGTAAAAGAACATAAAATAAGTAGGGCTAAAACTAGTAAGAGGGTAAAAGAACATAAAATAAGTAGGGCTAAAACTAGTAAGAGAGTAAAAGAACATAAAATAAGTAGGGCTAAAACTAGTAAGAGGGTAAAAGAACATAAAATAAGAAGGGCTAAAACTAGTAAACGAGTAAAAGGAGCATAAAATAAGTAGGGCTAAAACTAGTAAACGAGTAGAAAAAACATGAAATGTGAAGGGCTAAAACTAGTAAAAGAGCATACAATTATTTTGTTTTGTTAGCCTTATCATGCTAAGCATGCTTAAAGGAACACGCCAACATTTTGGGAAATGTGCTTACCGTCTTCTCCAGAGTCAGACAAGAAGATAGATACCAGTTTCCTCTCTTTGCGTTCAGTAGAAAGATATCCGGCTGCACGTTAGCCTAGCATAAATGAATGGAGGCGGATACGGACCGGCTAGCGATAGAGGTGAAACACATTATTTCGATGTAGATACGCCGCGGCAGAAAACGGCATTTTTGAAGAATGTGTTTTCAATCTATGGCATTCGATTGTGAATGTCGGTAGGCTACTTGGTGTCTTCCTGACAGTTTATTCCAAGTTTTCTTTATTTGTTTACAACGATGCAGACTTAAGATTGAAGTCTCTTAATTTCCTTGTTGCAATAGGGCCAGCGCTTTACAAAAACGACAAACTGTCTAGTTTAGTTCTACTAAACTGTACCTCTAACGATAAACTGTCTAGTTTAGTTCTACTAAACTGTACCTCTAACGACTAAACTGTCGTTGCCACCTAAACCACGCTAGCAGCTGCCAGTACTTCCTCAAAGGACGCCGATTGGTCCAAACCACTGTGGTTCAGGCACAAGCGCATAATTTGACGCCTGACCAGATGGATGATCTTGTGATCTTGTGAAGTCAGCTGCCGTGCAAGGTTAGACCTAAAGCCTTTCCGAGCCAATTAGCACTTAACTCTAGCTAGTCCCGTCATTAATGAGGTTCTGCAGTTGGTAAAAAAAAAAGTAACTGCCGTGTCTAGCCCTCCAAACCGCACATGCGTCTGTCGCATGATATCTCCACGGCTCGTGCAGTCGGGAGAGGAGGGAGAGGGAGAAGGGTCTCCAGAGCAAGTTGGACAAAATTCTAACCACCGTGCAATGTGTTTAGCAAGGCCGTGGACTAAACTGCGCAGCTCTGACTCATCTCAAAACGAGCCTAATGTTAGTCATGTTTTCCTCAAATGTTTTTCTTTCATGCTGAATCGGTTATTTTCCTGAAATATGATAATCGCATCTCTGGTAAGCACTATATTTAAAGAGGTCCCTTCTGCATGGTTGCATGTGGGGAACACCATTTTACCAGATTTGTCGATTGAATCAACTTAGTCGTTTAGTCCAATGACTATTAGTCAACTCCTTTCTCCTCAATTGAGCAGAGCCCCACTCCTCCTTCCTCCTCCCTGCACCCATACATACACCTCCTCCCTGTACCACACTCACACCTCCTCCCTGTACCATACACACACTCACACCTCCTCTCTCCTCCCTGCACCATACACACACTCTCACACCTCCTCTCTCCTCCCTGCACCCATACACACACTCTCACACCTCCTCTCTCCTCCCTGCACCATACACACACTCACACCTCCTCTCTCCTCCCTGCACCATACATACACACACTCACACCTCCTCTCTCCTCCCTGCACCATACACACGCTCACACCTCCTCTCTCCTCCCTGCACCCATACACACACTCACACCTCCTCTCTCCTCCCTGCACCATACATACACTCACACCTCCTCTCTCCTCCCTGCACCATACACACGCTCACACCTCCTCTCTCCTCCCTGCACCATACACACACTCACACCTCCTCTCTCCTCCCTGCACCATACACACACTCACACCTCCTCTCTCCTCCCTGTACCATACACACACTCACACCTCCTCTCTCCTCCCTGTACCATACACACACTCACACCTCCTCTCTCCTCCCTGCACCATACACACACTCACACCTCCTCTCTCCTCCCTGCACCATACACACACTCACACCTCCTCTCTCCTCCCTGCACCCATACACACACTCACACCCATAGATATATATAGAACACTAGATAGCTTGCCCGCGCTGCCGGCCAATGGAGAGCGACGTCACTGAACCGCCGCCATCTTGCTCCAGTTAGCCTTGAGTGAGAGTGAGTGAGCTGCACAGACAAAAATACTCATAACTCGCTGAATTATTGACGGATTTACAAACGGTTTGGTTTATTACAAGCATTATTAATGTGGCTATGATTCAAGTGGTTTGTAAAAAAAAACATCTTTAAAAGATTTTTTTTATAAGTATGCAGTATCATAACTACATCTTTGATGTTTATAGCAAACCAACCCGTTTGTAAATCCGTCAATATTTCAGCGAGTTATGAGTATTTTTGTCTGTGCAGCTCACTCACTCTCACTCAAGGCTAACTGGAGCAAGATGGCGGTGGTTCAGTGACGCTGGTGACTCCGCCTTAAGCTATCTAGTGTTCTATAGATATCTATGCTCACACCTCCTCTCTCCTCCCTGCACCATACACACACTCACACCTCCTCTCTCCTCCCTGCACCATACACACACTCACACCTCCTCTCTCCTCCCTGCACCATACATACACTCACAGCTCCTCTCTCCTCCCTGCACCATACACACACTCACACCTCCTCTCTCCTCCCTGCACCATACATACACTCACAGCTCCTCTCTCCTTCCTGCACCATACACACACTCACACCTCCTCTCTCCTCCCTGCACCCATACACACACTCACACCTCATCTCTCCTCCCTGCACCATACACACACTCACACCTCCTCTCTCCTCCCTGCACCATACACACACTCACACCTCCCCTCTCCTCCCTGCACCATACACACACTCACACCTCCCCTCTCCTCCCTGCACCATACATACACTCACACCTCCTCTCTCCTCCCTATATCATATACACCTCCTCTCTGTACCACCACGCTCACGCCTCCTCTCCCCCCCTCCCCCCTGCAGCTCCGCCACGCTGCCGCTGATGATGAAGTGCGTGGAGGAGAACAACGGCGTGTCGAAGCACATCAGCCGCTTCATCCTGCCCATCGGGGCCACGGTCAACATGGACGGAGCCGCCCTCTTCCAGTGCGTGGCGGCCGTCTTCATCGCCCAGCTCAACAACATCGACCTGAGCTTCGTCGCCATCATCACCATCCTGTAAGTTTGATTGATTGATTGATTGATTGATTGAACACTTTATTAACAGATTGCAGAATGGGTACAATACAGTACGGCGCAATACACACACTTGTTAAGGGGATGCAGACCAGAGTAAGACTTTCGTCTTGTTTACATCAGGGTCCCACCCATTTTCAATTCATAATGAAGTCACACACACACTACTGCCGTGTATACGTTAGGGGTGGGCATAGGTTTTCGAATATCCGAAGTCGTTAAATAAAATAAAAATAAAATATATATATTTTGTTTATGTGAATATCGTTTTGTCTCCAAAAAAATATATTTCCACCTTGTTTTAACCCGGAACCTGCACTGTGTAGTGGTATTGAGAGGGGAGCCTATTAACTGTTACACCGCTGAACGGCATGCTGGGTACAGGTAGCTAGCTAGCCAGGTAGCATAACAGTCTGTTAACAGCTGGGAGAACGGAACGGAAAGATTAACCACTCCTGTTGTGCTCAAATTTATTTTACACCCTTTATCATTTTGACCCCAGCAGTTTAAACCTCCAGGAAATTATCATAATCAAAACAGTTTCAGGTGCTTTATGTTTATTTGTTGAACCTAAATACCCATTTAAATAACCCACCACACCCACCCCTTTATACATCCAGAATACCTACTATGTGACTATCGAAAATATATAAATCACCATAGAAATTCACTGATTGACATAAAATTCTAAAGAGAGATTTTCGCTGCGAGTTTGTCACGCTCTCCTCGGTTAACGCGGAAGCCCAGACATTTCAAGCATCAACAATGTAACTTTCGGAATTAATGCTTTTGTTCCTGGAAATATCGTTAGCCCCGCTGCGACTCGCAAATATCGAGCTGGGGAGAAGAATATATTTTCTTTCTGTATACGCACACCGGTTTAAAAAAAATTACGTACTCGCATGAACTCCCGTTCGGCACCTGACAGTTCCAGCATCATACACGGTTCTTCAGTGCTTCGCGAACTCTTTATAGAAATCCTCTCCGAATCTCACGTCACGAGTGTTGAGTGCGAGTGGCTAACTCTGGCTTCATCCCGCCCTCTGTTTTAGAGTGACAGCCACGGCGTCCAGTGTGGGAGCAGCAGGTATCCCCGCGGGAGGAGTGCTGACTCTGGCCATCATCCTGGAGGCGGTGGGTCTTCCAACCAACGACATCTCCCTCATCCTGGCCGTTGACTGGCTTGTGTAAGTACATGTTACTATTTTATATTACTTTTTATATTACTTTATTCTTATATTTTATATGACTATATTGCATTTGTACTGTGAAGCTATGCATCCCCCCCCCTGTACCCCCCCCCCCTAGGGGATCAATAAAGGATTATCTTATTTTATCTTACATGTACAGACCTCTAGACTAGGGCTGGGCAATATGCAGATAATGTATTGTTTATTGTCTGTGTTATTGTATCGTGAGTCGTGACATATTTAAAAAATATATATATTATATTGTAACTCGATTGTTTGTTGTCTAAATTCATGATTAAAAAGTAGGATTTCTCACAAAGTGATTTTTTTAAAAATATTTTAAAAACGTTAATGGACAATTCTAAGTTTTAGTTTGATACTTTTATCACACTTCCTGTTACCGTGCTGCTAACTGAACTCGAGTGCTACTACACTCAATATATTACTGATATATTTCTTAATATATTACTGACTGGGGGGTGACAGTGGCTCAGGAGGTAGGCAGGCGCTGGTCGTCTGGTGATCTGAAAGGTTCCCGGTTCGACAGCGTGTCTGTCGAAGTGTCCTTGAGCAAGAGACACTTAACCCCCTAACTGCTCCCGATGAGCAGGTCGCGTCCTATCTTTCTACAACGGAGTTCGGCGATTTGCGAATCTGATTGGCCAGTGTCATTTCTGGTCACGTGACATGTGCGCCCAATAGCGTGACGAGCTGTGTCTTTGCCCATTTCCCGCGTCGAACAGCCTGCAAAGCACCTGGCGTTCTACTCTACTCAAACTCTAACCTTAACCGACTTCGAACGAGCGCCTACGCCTAACCAGTGTAGAAACTTGCCGTCCCGCGATTGGGGCGTACATGTCACATGACCAGAAATGACACTGGCCAATCAGATTCGCAAATCGCCGAACTCCGTTGTAGAAAAATAACAGGCGAGCAGGTCGCCTCCGCCGTCGGTGTGTGAATGAATGTGAGGAAGAAATTGTAAAGCGCTTTGGGGTAAAAGCTGCTCCATAAATGCACCATTAATGTACAGTTACGCCACGCGACATCAAAATAACCCGCTCTCTCTCTCTCTCTCCCGACAGCGACCGCACCTGCACGGTGCTGAACGTGGAGGGCGACGCCTTCGGGGCCGGGCTCCTGCAGCACTTCGTGGACCGCACGGCGAAGGCGGGCGGCGGCGAGGGGGCGGAGCTGAGCGAGGTGCGTCTGGAGGAGGAGCAGCCCATGTCCGCCGCGCCCGAGCACTCGCCGCTCATCGAGAAGAAGCGCGGAGGAGGAGGGGGCGGCGCCGGCGACGCGGAGGAAGGAGTCGCCGCCCCGCGCTCCTGCGAGAAAGAGTCCGTCATGTAAGAGAGAGAGAGAGAACGTCGACGACCACCACCACCACAAGGTTCCCGGTTCGATTCCCGACCACTGACCCCCCCCACCCCCCTCGCCAGTTCCACCCTGCCAGTCTTGACACCTTAACGTCCCCCTACGACCCCTATTCTGCCCTGAAGAAAGGTGGGAGGCGAGAGGCAGAGACAGACTTTAACGATTCAAAAGAGCATCCATCTCACCTCATCGTGTCTCTTTTTTCCCTCTGGGGGGTGGGGGTGGGGAGGGGGGGGTGGAGATAAAGGAATACGGGAAGGGGTTAAATGTCCACATGGGTTCAGATTCGTGTTGTTGTTGTTGTTGTTTTTAAGTGACAGTATTTTTCTAGACCAGATCTCTCTTTGCCTCCAAATGTTGTTTTAGCATTTTAGCAGGTCTATTTATTTTATTTCATTTTTTATTTTATTTTTTGTCGTTAGTCGTCGTTTCAGAACAGCAGACCATTTATGAACTCTTTAATCCCCCTCCTGTCAAACGGCCGTGAAGGCAATTATCAGTGTGTTACGTCATATTGTGTCTAATACCACAGGACCTCTCTTTTTCTGCATCAGGATCGTTACAGATAATCAATGTCAAAAGGAATGGCCTATGGCAGACTCACACACACACACACACACACACACACACACACAGAGTGGCCTATTAGCAGACTTTAGAATATTTCTAATATAGCTAATGAACTGAACTTATTCGTTATCATAATCAACTATCCCGTTTTCTTCATAGTCAACATTTGTTCATAATGGGAATTTACAGAATGTACAGAGAGATGGAGAGAGATAACGAGTCTGAGCCTGATCCCTTTCGCCTAATGTCATCCCGCAAACAAAATCAACTTGAATGAGAACTAAAATAAACGCACGGAGGAACCGCTCCACTATGAACCACTGTAACCGTTCTGGCCCGGCTTAGTAACATTACGTTAACGTTAGCTAGCTTTTTTTTTTTTTTTTTTACCTTGACTTCTTGGGCAAACAGTCCAATGGTGATCTCAAAGATACATCGATGCGTTGGACATTTCGTCGGCATGTTTTTCAAATTTGGATATATCCGTCGTCAACAACCCCCCCCCCCCCCCCCCCATGTCATTTATTTTTAGATATCCAAAATGCTCCCAACGCTGTCAATTTAAGGCTTATATAAGGCTGGGACGTCTTGTTCCCTCCTCTGCCATGTTAGCAGTGGCGCAGCCTCCGAGACACTCACTCACTCAGTCACTCGCACACAAACAACGGGTGATTGGCGAGCGGCGAGTTTTCACCGCACACACACAAAGTGCTTTCAAACGGCAGCGTTGGACTCCATTATTGTAGCGTCTAAAAATGGGGAAACCGCGACATTTTCTACATACGTACATACACTACGGCCCTAGTTTGCGATATTATATTTTGTACAACACACCAAATTAAGTTTAGTCCTTGGTAAGCTGAGCAAAAGACATTATTTCCCTCAAGTTTCACTCGACACACAGGTGAGGGACATACAGACTGATTAAGACCCGGGGGAAACGTCTGCCTCTTCAGATGGACCTCTTCGCTGTGCGGAGGCTGCGTGACCTCGGGTTAAAGTGCTGCTTTATTGGACGTTAGTTGCACATCTCTTTCCTAACCTCCTGAGACCAAAAAAATAAATAAAAACACTTGCACAGCCAGCAAATAGGATGTTGAACATTCAAGTAACTTACCACACCTACCAAAGGTCGTTGTACTATCAGTTTTCCCAAAGTTGTTGTTGCTGCTGTGTGTACGTCCCTGCGTCCTAGTGAGCAGTCGAGGGTTTAAAAGCACAGTCTGTTAATTAACGAGAATGAAAATAACGTTTTGCTTCGGAAGCAAGCGTGTGTTTATATGTGTATATATATACATACGGCGTGTGAGAAGCTATTTTCTCCACTGTAATGCCACCTGTATATTCTTCTCCCACATCATCGCTGCAGGGGTCTTGAGGATATCTGGGCGATATCTCAATCTCCGGGTGAAAAGTGTGATTTGACTTTAAAAAAAGAAAATGGCTCCATACAAAAACAGTAATATTTGTGTTTGCCTATGGAAAATGGCTACATACAAAAAACGGTACATTTTTATTGCAACACTTCCTTGGTTTATGTTACATTTACTTATTTGTAATTATGTGTAATCATTTGTTATTGTTTTATTTGTATTTATTGCTATAATCAGTCCAAAAGCAGATTTTGTCCGGTGATTTGATCCGATCTCCAAATAGGAGCCTCTTTACCAAAATACCAAAATGTCCTTCAAAGACTGTACAAATCAACAAACAAACATTTTTTTTTTGTTCTTTTATGCTTTTGAAATGTTTTAAAAGCAAACAAATTTTTGTTTTAATCATCAGTTGGTTGTGATTCTGTCTTGTTTAGTGTGTGTGTGTGTGTCTTGCAGTGTCACATGTGTATTTCATGAATTTCTGAAAATGTGTCATCAGATGACTAGAACCCTAGAAGGATATATTTTCAAATGCACTAAATGACGACATCAATCTCAAGTTCTAGACTTCTTCAACACAAAATATATGTTACAATATATATATATTACAAGATATGTTAAACTCTGTAATATATATTACACTCTGTAATATATATGTTTGTTAATCTCACGTCACCTGTTCAACCCACATCCTCTTTTCGACTGTACATAATATATTTCTTTAAAGGTATACCAAATGAACTACACTTTAAAGGTATACCAAATGAACTTATCTATTTCATACAATACAGAATATGTAGCCTATATCAATTCCATGAACCCTTTTTTTCTATTCAGTACGACTCCTGTTTTCGACAGATGACAGTCTGGTGGCCGGTGTATCGTTCGGCACAATATACACTGTGATGTATTGTGGAAAATATCGTTTTTCCCGTTGTCGAATAATCGATTAACCGAACGCCGCAGGTCTGGAATCTTAGCATTTCTACAATCTTTTAGGGGGATGTTACACGAGGCAGACGATGAGCCTTGCTTCAGCTTTTTGTTACACAACTTATTTCCTGTGATGTATGTGTGTGTGTGTGTGTGTGTATGTGTTGGTACATGGCTGTAAATGCTTATCATTCCATAGAGCCTCAGAACTCTTCACCAACTGGTGTATGTATGTGTGTGTATGAAAAGAGAGTGGGCGTGTCTCGTCTAGTATGCATTTCTGGTGACGGCGAATGATTTCTTTTCACAGTGGCATTTGTATTACAAAGAAACTGTCTTATTCTGAAAGCTGTACTGGGAGGTATTCTGGATGCATTCTACCGGTTCTGAATGTACTCTTTTTAGGTTTAGAAAATAAAAGCCTTCTTTTTTATTATTTGGGTTTTTTTTTTATTATTGCTTCCCTTCAGTGTGTGTGTGTGATATATAAACAATGCTTACTACTGTGAATGCTTGCAAATTGGTTGTGATTAGGTCATGCATAGCAATTAATTAAAGGGGGACTACGCCCAATTTAAGAATTCATACAGGCCATGAACATGAATAATCCTCCCAAATCTAAAAAAAAAACAAGAATGCTTGAACTCAAATTTGTCATGTCATCGAGTATAAAGTCTGAAGCTGCTCCATAGAATTAAGAAATATGTTAGAATGATGATACGTTGCACTGCGAACGCTACAATAGAATAAAGCTCATTTGGTCATAAAACTGAAACATTCATTCGGTCCACAAAATCAGTCTCCCATTCATTATCAATGGAGCAGCTCCAGACTATATACCTGATCACATCGCAGGTTAGAAACGTACTTCTCTGGTTTCTGGCTTTGGGAGAGAGAGTAGCTCATGTTCACACAAGTATTGATTGAACTATCGTAAGAAATAACAGATTTGGGCATTTATTCCAGGGCTTGTACAGACTTACATTTACATTTAGCTGACGCTTTTATCCAATTACAAGTTCTGTAAGACAAGTCATCAGGAAGGGCACAACTCTTATCAGCTGATGTTCATCAAAGTGTTGAGTGCTACAGTGTAGGTTAGTATATTAGGACTTGTGCATGACAGTAAGGTTAGTTTTTTTTTTTTTCAACTTGAGAGACTTGAGAGTGACTTTGCATTAGTTGTTGTGGCTAACTAGCCAGGACTGTGGGTATCCAGTATGGAGATAATCATGCATTACACTTAAGAAAGGACTCCTTTCCTTGGTAAGAAAGGAAAGAAAAGCATTGTTCTAGGGGTCTAAAATTGTGAACTTGCCCTTTAACCACAAACTGTTGCACCCGGTTAGTTCCACATGCACTGAGTCATTCGCTTGTATCAACACACGCACACGTGTTCTCCGTATAGACGACATACACATTCTGAACAGGCCCCTTTGTATTTCCTGTTCCTGTTGCAGGAAATGGAACGGCTGTAGGGCTGTTCCCTTGGCAACGGAATCCACACCTGTCTGTACATATCTGCACATAGTCCTTTTACATATCTGTAGATACTATATGTATATTCTGTACATATGCTATACTCTTACTAGTTACGCTGCTGACTACTACTACCATACTGTCTTTATACCTGAATGAATGAATGAAAACTTTATTTAACAGATTGCAGAATGGGTACCATACAGTACGGCTCAATACACACAATTGTTAAGGGGATGCAGACCTGAGAAAGACATTTGTCTTGTTTCCATCAGGGTCCCCCATTTTCAATTCATATAGAATCACTGTACATATTATACTACAACTCTGTACATACATCTGATTAGCACAACACTCAGTAGTACTCATTTGTATATGCTGTACCCAGTTTAATCACCTGTACATTGTACATGTTGCTGTTGCACTTTACTGCTACATTTGCACTCTGGTTGGATGCCAAACTTATTTTGGTTGTACTGTATGATGACAAGACATTTTAATCTAAATCTAAACGTACACAGTCCTTTTCTACCGCTCCACTGTGTATATCGCTCGCTCCGGCTTGCCGCCACCATCACAAATAACTAGGGATGTCCGATATTATCGGCCTACCGATATTATCGGCCGATATTGGCATTAAAATGTGATATCGGAAAATATCGGTTTAAAAAGAATAAAAATCTATAACCTTTATTTACCCAGGCAAGCAAGTAAGAACAAATTCTGATTTGATTTATTGTCAAAAGTATGCATAATGTTGTGTTAATTCCACAACAAGAGATATGTAATGTTAATTACCTGAAATGAGGGGGGGAAGCCCTGCATATATCGGTATCGGTTGATATCGGTTGAAATCGGTATCGGAAATTAAGAGTTGGACAATATCGGTATCGGTAAAAAAGCCAATATCAAGCATCCCTACAAATAACCGATGTGAAACATACACATTACCCTTCTGGACCCTCAATGGCATCTGATTATTAGTTCATAGCGTCCGTGACGGGATTGCGTCACCTGCCACCACGAATATTATCACCACATCAACTGTGATTTAGAGGAACGGACGCAAACCATTACAGGAAGGAACGGTATGTAAACCAACAATCAACAGGTACACAAGTGAGCTGTGAGGTCATTCTTAGGGTCAATTATGTTACGTGGAAAATGTATTCCATTTTCAAGATTCAAGAGGTTTATTTGTCACATACTACATACCAGGGCATACAGTGAAATGCGGGTGGCCATGCCCGCTTTGATTGTGCAATAATACTAATAATAAAATAGACATAATAAACAGGTAATAAAATTGACATAAAAAGGCATGATAAAATAGACACGCTAAAGTCCTGAGATAGTGCAATACACTGGTAGCTATGGATTTAAGGCACTGGGTCATATGTAGGCCTACACTAGTACTACTATACAATATACAGTTTTTACTCTATATCCCAATGCTATACTTGCTATATGCTAAACCATACTATACAAGAACCTCATCAGTTCTTTCCTTAAAGTGACCTTTATTTCCCTTGTTCCTTTAAAGTGTCCTTTCCATTTTGTATAAAGGGACCGTTTGTGTGTGAGCGAATGCAGCATGTGTGTTGTGTGTGCATGTGTGTGCTCATGTGTACTTGTGTGTGGAGAGTTCAGTGTTCAATGTTCTGATGGCCCGGGGGAATAAATTGAGCCGTAGTCTCTCTGTTCTTGTTCCATTGATGTGACATTCCGACGTCTCCTGTCATACAATGTCCTGGGACTGGTGCCAGCACTGCCACTAGGTATGACGGTATGAAAAAAATTATACCGCCCAAGCCTACTGTATTTGCAAATCTGGTATGTCATAAATGTATAGATGTAGCAGTACTGTCTATCTGTATGTCGTGTATGTCATATATGTTATGATGAATTGAAAATGGGGGGGACCCTGATGTAAACAAGACGAAAGTCTTTCTCTGGTCTGCATCCCCTTAACAATTGTATGTATTGAGCTGTACTGTGCTGTACCCATTCTGCAATCTGTTAATAAAGTTTTCAATCAATCAATCAATCAATCACTAAAAGCAACGGTGGATTTATTCAGGTGTATTCTGCCCCCTGCTGGCCAAGCGGTGTGGCTACACTGCAAAGTGTGGCCTCTTTCTTGACATAAAATGATATGGACTGCATTATTATATAGCAGCTTTTATCCAAAGCGCTTTACAATTTATGCCTCACATTCACCCATTCACTCACACCGACAGCAGACGGTGACCATGCAAGGTGCCAACCTGCTCATCGGGAGCAGTTAGGGGTTAAGTGTCTTGCTCAAGGAGTGTGAGTGTACTGTATTGTACCCATTCTGCAATCTGTTAATAAAGTTTTCAATCAATCAATCAAAGAATCGAATCGGGAACCTTGAGATTACCAGACGACCGCTCTACCTCCTGAGCCACTGTAAATGTAACAACAGTTATATACGGTAAGCCTATCGTAAAAACGAGGATTAAAAAACGAACAAAGTGACACTTTGAATTAACTTTATTCTCCCAATTGTTTGAAATGTAGTGACACACACATCAAATCATTCACAGGCATAAAACAACACTTTATGAAGCCATGTTCTTCCCAGAGGTGCTGGTGTAGAATCTCTCCTAATTAGTGTTTACAAATTTTATAATTCTTTATTTTTGCACAATCGAGGGCGGGCATGGCCACCTACACTTCACTGCATGTCTCGTCGTGTCTGCATGTGACAAATAAAACCCTTGAATCTTGTTTTCTTCTATATATAATCCTCATGATAGAATCCACATTCAGAAATGTGCATTTCAGCCAATAAGGCATAAAAAAAAATATTGTTTGTTTCCTGTTGGTTGTCAGTTAAGGCATGGGTAGGGAATTTATTTTATTTAATTTTTTTATTTTATTCTTTCCCACGGCGACTATGGATAGGGGATTTCTTTATTTAATTAAAATGTTCACAACAACATGGATGCATGTACTCTGCCAGCATGTTTAATATCCACAATACTAAAGGTTTGACTAAGATTTCTATGAAACTTTATTCTAAAAAAACAAAACAAAAAACAAAAAAAATCTGCCTTTTTTTATAAATTTTTTTTTAAACTCATAAAATATATTGGGTCGCACCTAAATCGGCAGGGTCGGTCGGCAACCGGAAACAAACAATATTTTTTGTTATGCCTAAAGGACTCATACTCAGTAGCACAACTCACACAGGATAAACACACAACAGGGCAGTGGGTTTATATTCAATAGAATACTGTATAATTCAACACTAAGGCCTGACAGTGGCACAGTCCATGCTCTCTCATCACCACCAGCAACGCCAGCTGTTTTAACTCTGAACAAGAGGCATTGCTGCTCATGTAACAATGAAAACCTGTCTCGACAACAAATACAGTCGTCAACAACCAAGCAAACAGCCTAATGTACAACGTTCACACGACACAAATTATTGTGCAAATCTGAAATAAGAAAGTGAATCAGTGCAATATACAACACAAACACACACGTATAATACTTCATTAAAAAACATTGTTTCGCCGTTCCTTTAACATAGGTGACTTGTGTGTGTACCTTATTGTAGATATTGCTGAACAGGACACTGCACGTTGTAGCTTTCAATGAGATGAATGTGTATACTTTAGTTATATATAGAATCTGTGTTTATTTTGTTTACAGAAATTCATTTGTCATCTTTTCATAATGTACAACACACTCTCGCTTGCACACACACACGCACACACACAGGAAGTGTCATAACCTGATTAATTGAGTTTGTCAGGAGTGCGATAAGTCTCTCAAGTATAACACGAATGACAGTTCAGTAGAATCTAGATGACGTTTTCTCACAAACAAACACCCATGCCACTTTACACGTAACATGTGTCACTTTGTAGGACAGTAAACCAAGCAATGCAGTGTCATATACATACATCCCCAAAATTCGGACGATAAATATAACCACGTGTGTGTGATCGCTGTCTGAAACTACGTACGTGTTGTGTTTCATCCGAGAACAAACATAATCCGTCATCGGTTCATCATTTTGGGTGATAAATATAACCAGGCGTACTGTATTGTACCCATTCTGCAATCAGTTAATAAAGTTTTCAATCAGCCAATCAAGTGTGTGACGTCATCATCGCCGTGTGAAACGACGTAGGTTGTGTTTCATCAGAGAACAAACGTAAATCTTCCATCGGGTTCATCATTTTGGCACGATATTCCGATTCACAATCGTTTCCTTCTAGGGTCAAATGTAAACAACACAATAGATCAAAAGAATTAATAAAAAAAAAAGCCCAACGAGTCTCTCGATCCGTCCTCCTCTCTCCTCCTCCTCCTCATAGCCGGCTCCGGTCCAGCCTCTTCTTGGCCGGGTTGGGGTACTGCGGGTTCTCGATCACCCCCTCCCCGAACTTGAGCTCCAGGAACGCCCGGTGGTTATTGGGCCCGTAGGCGGTGATGCCCGCGAACGGCATGGGCACCAGCGGCTGCAGGAAGTGCTCGGGGAACTCCACGTCCTGCTTGTGCTCCGTCCACGTGTCCTTGGTCATGACGCCGCCGCGCGGGTAGAAGGGCCACAGGTCCACGTGCAGGTGGTTGGCCTCGCTGTACTGCACGCGGTAGAAGTCGCCCTCCACCGCGCGCTCCCACACGTACCCGTTGGCGTCCACCAGGGAGCCCGAGTCCAGGTTCTTCAGGTGGTCGCAGTTGGGCACGTCCTCCAGGTAGATGCCCAGGTCCACGTCGTAGTCCCACGGGATGATGTCCTGGTGGCGGGCGGCGCCCAGCAGCGAGCCCCCCTCCAGCCAGTAGCGCACGCCGCTGCTCTCCAGGATGTCCACCACGTACTTGGCCGTCTCGCGCAGCGCCCGCAGGCAGCACGGCGGCGTCCAGCGCTCGCGGTACAGGTAGTCCGGCGTGTCGTCGCGCACCGTGCCGAAGCAGCGCGCCGTGTCCTTGCCGCAGCCGTGCCACTGCTCCTTGCCGTCGGCCAGCAGGAGGCGCCGCAGGCCGAAGCTGCGCATCAGCCGCGCCGTGGCCTCCTTCAGCCGCGTGTCGGCCTTCCACTGGCTGTGCGCCGAGCCGAACAGGGGCCGGTGTCCCGCGGAGAAGCAGGGGCTCTCCAGCAGCTTGACCTTCCAGCCGCGCAGCGAGGTCTGCACGAAGAGCGAGGCGAACAGCGGGCGCGCCAGCGGCACCGAGAGGTTGAACAGGTCCTCGGCGCGCACCAGGACCGCCGCGTCGCCGCGCAGCGCCGTGCACACGCTGCCGCCGCCGGTGCCCGACGCCGCCGGCGTGTAGGTGGCCGTCCACTCGCGCAGGCTGACGCGCAGGTGGAGGCACTGGACGGCGGAGCGCGCCAGCACGGGGGCCGCCACCAGCCTCACGGGGCCGCCGCCCTCGCCCTCCAGCTCGCGGATCAGCCGCTCCACGGCGCGGCCCCCTTGGTCCAGCTCCACGCCGTCGGGCACCAGCAGCACGAACTCCGTCTGCACGTGGAACTCCGGCCGGTGGGCCTGCGGGGGCTGGTCGGGGCGAGGGGCCAGCACCAGGAGGCGGGCCCCCTCGGGGAGGGACAGCGGCGGGTAAGGGGCGGCGTCCGCCACGGTCAGGAAGGGCAGCTCGGGCCGCTGGCGGAGGAAGGAGCGCGCCACGTCGCCCACGTAGTTCTCGAAGTCTTCGAACTCCCGGAGGAGGACGGTGACGCGGGGTCCCGCCCGGCCGTTGTTGTTGTTGCCCTCGCCGCCCCCCGCCGCTCCTCCTCCTCCTCCGGGTCCGGCCAGGCCGCCCCCGGCGCCTCCCCCCAGCAGCCCCCCGACGCCTCCCCCCAGCAGGCCCGAGGCGGGCGGGACGGCTCTCCTGCCGGAGCCCCTGCTGCCGGGGTCCCGCCGCTTCTCCATCATCTGCTGCTGGGCGCGCGACACGTAGTAGAGGATGAGCAGGTTGACCACGATGGCGAGCGTCAGCAGCCCCTGGCAGAAACTCACCCGCATGGCACCTGGAGAGAGAGAGAGAGAGAGAGAGAGAGAGAGAGAGAGAGAGAGAGAGAGAGAGAGAGAGAGAGAGAGAGAGAGAGAGATGGATAGAAAACTTTATTGCCATTTCAACACATGGTTTTTTGATTGAATTGATTGAAAACTTTATTAACAGATTGCAGAATAGGTACAGTACAGCTCAATACACACAATTGTTAAGGGGATGCAGACCAGAGAAAGACTTTCGTCTTGTTTACATCAGGGTCCCCCATTTTCAATTCATCATAACATATATGACACACATGACATACAGATAGTCAGTACTGCTACATCTATACATTTATGACATACCAGATTTGCTAATACAGTACTTTTTGTGATACAAAAAGAGTCCAGAAAAGAGAGTATATACATTTGATGTAGAAACTGTACATTGGTTGATTTGGGATTTGTCTTGGTGCCAAACATACAGTACATACAGTATAAAAACATACAATATAAAAACACACAAGAATACATGCGATGCAATCCCCACAATAAAAGTATTACACAAACAATAAAAAAAAAATGCTACAGTACCTAAAATAGCTCAGTGTTCCAGTTTAAAGTGCATTATTGCCTTAAAGTGCCTGTCGGCTGGTGCTATAGCCCTTATGGTACAAAGTGCCGGTGCATTAGGAGGACTTGAGATCAGGTGACGGACAACCTTGGGATATGTGTTTTTTTTTTAAACGAGATGTCCTACACCTGAGACTTTGGACTAGTCTTCTGCCAGAGGGAAGGGGGTTAAAAAAGTAGTAAGCGGGGGGTGAGAGGGGTCACCGATCACCTTCTCCCCTTTCTGCCTGATTTCCGCATTGGTACCTGGAGGGTGGCTTCCTCTCCGTCAGTAGTAGCAGGAGGAGGAGGAGGAGGAGGAGGAGGAGGAGGAGGAGGAGGAGGAGGAGGAGGGGGAGGAGGAGGAGGAGGAGGAGGAGGAGGAGGAGGAGGGGGAGGAGGAGGAGGGGGAGGGCTCTCTCTCTCTAGTTGAAGTGTAGGAAGCTGCTATTCGAGTCCCCATCGGTGACGTGCAGGAGAGGAGAGAGTCTCTCTTGGGTATTTAGTGCAAGCTATGGAGGAGAGGAAAAACAGGGACGGATGAGTCTCTGTAACCTAGTTATACAAATTAGTTTTCATCGATGCATGCATGCATGAATGAATGAAAACTTTATTTAACAGATTGCAGAATGGGTACAATACAGTACGGCTCAATACACACAATTGTTAATAAGGGGATGCAGACCAGAGAAAGACTTTCGTCTTGTTTACATCAGGGTCCCCCCATTTTCAATTCATCAGGACATTTATGACATACACAACATACATGACATCATGACCTTTATGGCATAGGGATATATACATGACATACATGTATTACATGTGTGACAAATTCGATATGCAAAGATACAGTACTGTTACCCATAGATCCTAACACAGAGGCCTAAAAAGGCACAAACCGTAAACACAACAAATGCTAAATGCAGTTGGTTATGCTTATGCAGATGCATTTACCATGACAATCTACACCACACAGCTAAATGACACAAAGGCCTGCTGTCGTGTGATATTGTATAGCTATATATATATATATAAGCACTGGGGATGGCCTGTATGTCACAGCTAAGACTATTTAAATGTATTCAAAAGAGTAGAGCAAGTATTTCTCGTCAAAACGACAGTATAGGCTACCGACCGTCAACCCAAACATGCATATCCATGTAACGTCAACATTGGCTAATAGACTACTATACTAAGTAAGCATACTAATAATCTACACACCAACATTTAACATGCATGGCCAGAACTCACCTGATTTTTCTTCACAATACTAGCCATAATAGTCGCCCTGCCCAGTGCATTATTATACATAGTCATATCATCAATATTTCAGGCTATAATGGGTAATAACGCTCGAGGTAGAAATCGAATGTTGTGTTGATTCGCACGTCCATCAGCTGCTCTGGTTACAGGGGAGTGATCCTATATTATCTACACAAGACCTGCCTGAAATCAGCCCATACATAATTCATACTTCCATGATGTTAGCTATCTTTTCATAAATCACAGCGCATCAATCGCAGCTCTGATATCTAGTAGGAACGTAAACGTACGGCTTTAAAAACCAGCAGGAAACAAACGTACAAACTTCCGGTCTGGGTTTTTCAAAGTTAAAGACGAGCATCACAAAGGAATGCTAATAAAAGTGAGTAATTTAAGTGACTAATGTTGCAAAAAAGAAAGATCTATATATCTTAGAAAGATCTCAAATATATTTTTTCAAGTTTCAAGTTTCTTTATTAGTTGTCATACAAAAGTACAGAATACTTTTATATAAAATGCTTCTTTCTGTTTTGCTCCAGAGATTGTGCTAGATAAAAATAGATAAGTATAAAATAAGTATAATAAGTATAAAATAGAAGTCAAGTACGTAGACAAAAGTGTTCAATATACATATAAAATATACAATGCAGAGTAGAAAAGTAACTGAGTTACAATACAATAATGCAGATATATACAATATACAATGCAGAAATGGGATGAGGTACAATTTAGCTACAATTTACAGTAAGGGACTTGCATTTTCCAGCAAAACAGCCACACCGGAAAGGAAACAGTAGTGATCTTTAAAATAAGAGCCCCAGCTGATTGATTGATTGAAAACTTTATTAACAGATTGCAAAATAGGTACAATACAGTACAGCTCAATACAAACCATAATTGTTAAGCGGATGCAGACCAGAGAAAGACTTTCGTCTTGTTTACATCAGGGTTCCCCACTTTCAATTCATCATAATTCAATTTCAATTTCAATTTCAATTCATCATTCAGCTAAATATCGGCATTCCAATACTGGTGATAATAATGTATAGCTTTACATGATAATAATATGATAATAACCTTTATTTGATATTATTATGTGTGTAAGCCACCCCGCCCCCCAAGTATAAATCACCACTATATTGTAACACAACAAATCAGTGCTATATCAATACGTGTATATCGCCAGCGCTTTTACTTTGAAGGATGGGAAACGGAAGTGTAGTACATTACCAACTGGAATAGCGATTTTGGGTTTTAATTTCTTTTGTTTGTGTTTAGGTTTTATTTTTATTTTTATTAGGTTTGTATAGGGTGGTGATGTTAATATGATGAATTGAAAATGGGGGACCCTGATGTAAACAAGACGAAAGTCTTTCTCTGGTCTGCATCCCCTTAACAATTGTGTGTATTGAGCTGTACTGTACTGTACCCATTCTGCAATCTGTTAATAAAGTTTTCAATCAATCAATCAATCAATCAATCAATCAATCAATCAATCAATCAATCAATCAATCAGGTTTGTTGGTTTTTCTTCATTATTGTTTTCTTTTCTTTGCCGGGTTCTTGCCTTATGCGCTCCAGTTGCTGGGTTTTAATAATAAATAATAATAATAATGTGACTGGGGTGCTAAACAGCAGCAGGATATACTAAACTGTATTGATATCGTGTAACTCACTATCACACAACGGAGGGTTGACCTCTAACTGCCAGGCTGCAGGTGGTAGCCCCTCCCACTACTACACTGCAGACAGTGGACGGGTGGCTGGTGTGCTGATTGGCAGCGTGGTATACTGAGTTAGATTGATGTCATGTAGCTTGGTGTGATGTATTGTAACTTGGTGTAACACATGTGACCCAATATGGGGTGGGGTGGCCCTTTTACCTGCGGCGTGTGACCCAGTTTGGTGTAGGTTAACCCTTTCACCACTGCACTACAGAAGACTAACCCCTTCCCTTCATAATGAACTCAAAATCCACAGAACTATCGGGGGAGGCTCCATGCAAATTCGACTGCACGGGGCCTCTCATATGGTTGGCCGAGAAAAACCGGATTTGCACAAAATCTGCATAAACCATAAGTGCATTCTGGGTAAAATGACTAAAAAGTCACAAAAATGTAATTTTGGACATACTAAAAATTAAAAAAAATAATTTTGACTACACACTAAGGGGAAACTAACCAGACACCACACAATAAGATTAAAACAAAAAGTTTTTACTTTAGTCAATAAAAATATACTACGAACACCATCTGTGAGACACACAAGCCAGAACATAACCCAACGTACCAATCAATGACAAACAAACCTGCAATGGATATATGGCAGTTAGGAACCTAAAAGCACTGAACAAGGCGGCCGTACACATGGCATGCATAGACGCCAGCAACCGCTTAAAGGAATCCTTCTTAATCAACATAAACAGCTTAAATGACGCCATAAGTAACAATATAGAATACATTCCATTACTGGGATACAAAAAATTCCGAACTCAATCGGACTACATCCACTGGACCCAGGAAACAGGGATCCACATGTGGGAAATGTGGCGAAAAATACTGAAACGCCATATGTAAACCCCCAAAAAATTCAATTTGTACCGCACTTTATATTTGTGAAAATCTCAAAGTGCTACAGGAGATAAAGATAAAAAGTTAAATGAATAAAACAATTAAAATGAATAAAAAAAACCAATGAAATGGAAGAACATAAAAAAAATAAAAATAATAGAAGTAAAAAATTAAAATTTAAATAAAGTAAAAGAATAATTCAGGCAAAAGCCTTTTTAAAAAGAAATGTTTTTAGGCCCCAAAAGAAACCTACAGTAGGTGGCGGTATGCGCCTTTCTGTGGTCGCGACACGCCATTAACTCCAAAGAAGAAGAAGAAGAAAGACGAAGAAGAAGAAGAAGAAGAAAGAGAGGGGGGTAGGTTAGAGAGAGAGAGAGAGAGTGGAGGACTGGAAGAAGAAGAAGTGCTGCTGGGTCTGAAGGAAGGAAGGAAGGAAGGGACGGGGGTTATTATTATTATTATTATTATTCTCTCTCGCCCACCTCCTTGTCCGGCTTAAAGCTTGAAGAAAAACGTTAAAAAGCAAATGGAGGCGGCGGCGGACAGAAGTGGCTCTGGAGGAACCGGAGGAACGAACCAGCAGAACCCAGGAGGAGGAGGAGGAGGGCCGAGGCCAGCGCCCGGTCAGGCGGCGGCAGGAGGAGGGTCGTCGTCCTCCTCGCAGCAGCAGCAGCAGCAGCAGCAGCCCTGCCGGGGGGAAGCAGCGCCTCAGGACGGGGGGACGGACGCGGGCCTGTCGCTGCCCGGGATCCTGCACTTCATCCAGTACGAGTGGGGCCGCTTCCAAGCCGAGAAGTACAGATGGGAGGCGGAGAGGGACGAACTCCGGGTAAGATTATTGTTGTTCCACACGTTTTATTAGCTCTTTATTAGAAAGGCCAAAAACTACTAAGCCTATACTAGTCTGTGTGGCATCCATCCATCGTCATAATAAACCAAAAATAATAACGACACAGGTTCCACTTCCACCCGATTCGGAACAGACTACTAAAAGCTAACTAGCTATAGCTATAGCAACCGTTAGATACTTTCTTCTTATGATGAATTGAAAATGGGGGGGGGGGGGGCCTGATGTAAACAAGACGAAAGTCTTTCTCTGGTCTGCATCCCCCTTATTAACAATTGTGTGTATTGAGCTGTACTGTATTGTTGTACCCATTCTGCAATCTGTTAAATACAATTATCAATCAAACCCCCCCCCCCCCTCTTCCATATTGCATTTGATACAGTTGTAATAAACCAGGGGCTACCTACCACCACATATCTATAGACTCTTTTTTGTATCACAAACTACTGTATATTTGTAGATCTGGTATGTCATAAATGTCTAGATGTAGCAGTACTGTATCTGTATATGTCATGTATGTTATGATGAATTGAAAATGGGGGACCCTGATGTAAACAAGACGAAAGTATTTCTCTGGTCTGCATCCCCTTAACAATTGTGTGCATTGAGCCGTTGTACTGTATTGTACCCATTCTGCAATCTGTTAATACAATTTTCAATCAATCAATCAAAAGGTACTTTCTTACCCCCCCCCCCCCCCCCCCCCCCCCCCCCATATTGCATTTGATACGGTTGTAATAAACCAGGGTTTGATTGATTGGTGAACATTTTATTTAACAGATTGCAGAATGGGTACAATACAGTACGGCTCAATACACACAATTGTTAAGGTGATGCAGACCAGAGAAAGACTTTCATCTTGTTTACATCAGGGTCCCCCCCCCCCAGGGGCTACCGGCACATACATAGCGAAGAGGGGAGTAACATTACCGACTACCTATTTTATCCGGTGTACAGTAGCCGCTTGTGTACTTACTATAATAATTTGTATTTTGACTCGTGGAAGTCGTTAGGATTTCCAATGATGGTACTATTTCCATCATCCTGTGTGCAGCAGCGTTACATTACTCTGTGTTGTGGTCGCGGCGTGAGGTGAGGTGAGGAATGAGGATCCGGCAGAAGAAGAAGCCCTGTCACTCACTCACTCACTCACTCACGGCCACATGATCTGAGGATGTCAACAAACAACGTTAATTAGAGCGGATCACTCGCACAGGTGGAGGATCACACCGCACGTCTTTAGTTGTTTGACACCGCCGCTGACGTGCATAATCTGGGTCGATGGTTGTTGTTGTTGTTTTTTCTCTCCAGCCTGCTGTCAATTCCTCTTTTTTTTTATATATATATAAATGTTTTGTTTACTATCAAGATTCCGTGATTATTGTAAATCATGTGACTCGCTGCCAATTGGCAACAGGGATTGATTCTGCTCAATTTGTCAACCCTGTGTGTGTGGATGGATGCACATAAAAGAACAACAACAACACACACACCTGCCTCGGTCACCACTGGATCACAATTATTTTTCTTTCATTATTTAGTCCACATATGTGGCCTCTCTCTCTTCCTGTCGCAAACAGTTTGCTTGTGTAACACGAGTGCATGTTCACAGGCTTCTATCATGGCTACTATGCCATAGAGAATCACATGACTCACTTCTGTCATTGCAACTCCAACCTATATAGTTATAAATAGGAGGAGCCTGATAAAATATGGATGAACGATAACAAACTGTGCGCTCCCTTGCTTTTTATAGGAAAGTGTGTGTGTGTGTGGGGGGGGGGGGGGGGGGGGGGGGTTATGGGAAAAGCAGCTAGAAGTAGGCTACAGCACTCTGTCCAGTACACCACCATTAGAGCTCCTTATGAAACTGTGTGTGTGTGTGTGTGTGTGTGTGTGTGTGTGTGTGTGGTCTGATTTCACACACTCAATTAGCACCAAATCCTGTCCTGAAAGAGAGAGAGGAGAGAAGTGTCATGCTCAAACCTTGGCCTAGCTTACAATTACATAAGAAGAAGACCCCAGTGGCCGCTAAAATAGGGACTGGCCTGGGGGGGGGGGGGGGCCTTATCAACATGCTCTCAGGACTCTCTGAACATGCCAGTTAGCATGTCCCGGGGCTGCGCGCTGCAGGATCGGTGGCACACACACACACACACACACACACACACACACACAGGATATACGTCCGTAGCCGACTCACATGTAACCTATATGCAGCACATGACATTTTCTCTGTACGGGAAACCCTTAAATTCTTTAAAGGCCGGGAGGAAGCCACGCGCATGGTCATTGGTCACTGGGAGGGGGGGGGGGGGGGGGGGAGGGGGGGGTCAGCTGCAGCCAAAGACGCATTTTATGACCGGGGGGGCGGGGCCAGGCGAGAGTGTGTAATAGTGTCTACGAGAGTGTGTAACAGTGTGTCCATGAGAGTGTGTAACTGTGTGTCCATGAGAGTGTGTAACAGTGTGTCTATGAGAGTGTGTAACAGTGTGTCCATGAGAGTGTGTTATAACAGTGTGTTTATGAGAGTGTGTAACAGTGTGTCCATGAGAGTGTGTTATAACAGTGTGTTTATGAGAGTGTGTAACAGTGTGTCCATGAGAGTGTGTTATAACAGTGTGTTTATGAGAGTGTGTAACAGTGTGTCTATGAGAGTGTGTAACAGTGTGTTCATGAGAGTGTGTAACAGTGTGTCCATGAGAGTGTGTAACAGTGTGTCCATGAGAGTGTGTTATAACAGTGTGTCCATGAGAGTGTGTAACAGTGTGTCTATGATAGTGTGTAACAGTGTGTCCATGAGAGTGTGTAACAGTGTGTCCATGAGAGTGTGTAACAGTGTGTCCATGAGAGTGTGTAACAGTGTGTCCGTGAGAGTGTGTAACAGTGTGTCTATCAGAAGTGTGTAACAGTGTGTGTACGAGAGTGTGTAACAGTGTGTCTATGATAGTGTGTAACAGTGTGTTCATGAGAGTGTGTAACAGTGTGTCCATGAGAGTGTGTAACAGTGTGTCCATGAGAGTGTGTAACAGTGTGTCCATGAGAGTGTGTAACACTAACAGTGTGTTGTCCATGAGAGTGTGTAACAGTGTGTCCATGAGAATGTGTAACAGTGTGTCTATGAGAGTGTGTAACAGTGTGTCTATGAGAGTGTGTAACAGTGTGTCTATGAGAGTGTGTAACAGTGTGTCCATGAGAGTGTGTAACAGTGTGTCTATGAGAGTGTGTAACAGTGTGTCTATGAGAGTGTGTAACAGTGTGTCTATGAGAGTGTGTAACAGTGTGTCCATGAGAGTGTGTAACAGTGTGTCCATGAGAGTGTGTAACAGTGTGTTTATGAGAGTGTGTAACAGTGTGTCCATGAGAGTGTGTAACAGTGTGTCCATGAGAGTGTGTAACAGTGTGTCCATGAGAGTGTGTAACAGTGTGTCTATGAGAGTGTGTAACAGTGTGTCTATGAGAGTGTGTAACAGTGTGTCCATGAGAGTGTGTAACAGTGTGTCCTAGTGTTATCACGATACTGGAATTTCGACTTCGATACGATACCTTGAAAAGTATCGATACTTCGATACCATTTCGATACCAAAAAAAAAAAATATATATATATATATATATATATATATATATATATATATATATATATATATATATATATATATATTTTTTTTTTTTTTTTTTTTTTTTTAAACAAATTTATCTTTTGTTGCTGGTTGATTCTCCTCAGCTTCGAGTCTGGTACTATAAGAGAAGATAAATATAACACTTTTAAAACCCTTTGTTTATCTTTAGATCACACATTTAAAAATAACTGTTCATCTCACTTCAATCATTTTTATTGCAAATGCAGAACATGGTATTTTCTCAAGCAGACAGATGTAAACACTGTAATCTGTGTTGCATGTACCTCACAAACTGAACAGTTAGTAACAGTTTTTATTTAAAGATAACGAGAGCAAGCGAGAGAGAGAGAGAGGTATCGGTAGATAGAGAGAGAGAGAGAGAGAGAGGTAGCGGTAGATAGAGAGAGAGAGAGAGAGAGCGAGAGAGAGAGAGAGAGGTAGCGGTAGATAGAGAGAGAGAGAGAGAGAGCGAGAGAGAGGTAGCGGTAGAGAGAGAGAGAGCGAGAGAGAGGTAGCAGTAGATGGAGAGAGACAGAGAGAGACAGAGAGGCTATGCTCGGAGCATTTTAGTAATGTTACATTTTCAACAAGATTGCTGCTATTTAAACACTTGGTGGAAACGGGGTAACGTTAACCTTATGTCGACTGTAGTATTGTATGACCTCGACATAACGTTTACACGTTAACGTTACTCCGTTTCCAATGCAGTATTTATAACTGTGGCCAGCTAAGCTAAGGGAGCTAACTTTAGCTGGTAGCTGTAACGTTACAACGAAGCAGCTGTTGATATTATGCGCCATCAGTAGACAACGTATCATGTATTAAACTAGAGTTAATGGTTTAATGCTTCAGTGACGTTGAAAGAGCAGCTGTCACGAACCTCTTTCATTTCTTTATGGAGATCGGCGCTGGCACTGCTATAACCGCTTGCAAATAGCATTGGGGCATTTGTAGCTTGTCCTTCGTTGTTTACTTGAAACCCGAAGTACCTCCAAACAGCACTTCTGCTGCTTTCTTTATCCACAAGCACAAGTTGCGGAGGCTCTGCATTTACCATCTTCAGCTAAAATGTTTGTTTACTAACTGAAGAAGACGGCTCTCTGTGACTCTGTGAGGGGGAGGGCTGGACTCGGAGGAGCCGGGGGGGGCAAGCACGCTGAGCGCTCTGAACAGCGCGTCAACAACTTGCGGTAGAACACTCGCCAGCTGGTGGTACCGATACTGCAGAAAGTATCGGTACTTCGGGAAATGAGTATCGAAGCCTTTTTAAATATTCAGTATCGATATGTATCGATACTTCGATATTTTTGACAACACTAGTGTGTCCATGAGAGTGTGTAACAGTGTGTCCATGAGAGTGTGTAACAGTGTGTCTATGAGAGTGTGTAACAGTGTCTATGAGAGTGTGTAACAGTGTCTATGAGAGTGTGTAACAGTGTGTCCATGAGAGTGTGTAACAGTGTGTCTATGAGAGTGTGTAACAGTGTGTCTATGAGAGTGTGTAACAGTGTGTTTATGAGAGTGTGTAACAGTGTCTACGAGAGTGTGTTTATGAGAGTGTGTAACAGTGTGTCCATGAGAGTGTGTAACAGTGTGTCCATGAGAGTGTGTAACAGTGTGTCTATGAGAGTGTGTAACAGTGTGTCCATGAGAGTGTGTAACCGTGTGTCTATGAGAGTGTGTAACAGTGTGTCCATGAGAGTGTGTAACAGTGTGTCTATGAGAGTGTGTAACAGTGTGTTTATGAGAGTGTGTAACAGTGTCTACGAGAGTGTGTAACAGTGTCTATGAGAGTGTGTAACAGTGTGTCTATGAGAGTGTGTAACAGTGTCTATGAGAGTGTGTAACAGTGTCTACGAGAGTGTGTAACAGTGTCTACGAGAGTGTGTAACAGTGTCTACGAGAGTGTGTAACAGTGTCTACGAGAGTGTGTAACAGTGTCTATGAGAGTGTGTAACAGTGTGTCTATGAGAGTGTGTAACAGTGTCTATGAGAGTGTGTAACAGTGTCTACGAGAGTGTGTAACAGTGTCTACGAGAGTGTGTAACAGTGTCTACGAGAGTGTGTAACAGTGTCTACGAGAGTGTGTAACAGTGTCTACGAGAGTGTGTAACAGTGTGTCTACGAGAGTGTAACCGTGTCTATGAGAGTGTGTAACAGTGTGTCTACGAGAGTGTAACCGTGTCTATGAGAGTGAGTAACAGTATGTCCATGAGAGTGTGTAACAGTGTGTCTACGAGAGTGTGTAACTGTGTGTCTATGAGAGTGTGTAACCGTGTGTCTATGATAGTGTGTAACCGTGTGTCTACGAGAGTGTGTAACAGTATCTATGAGAGTGTGTAACAGTGTGTCTACGAGAGTGTGTAACAGTGTGTCCATGAGAGTGTGTAACAGTGTGTCTATGAGAGTGTGTAACAGTGTGTCTATGAGAGTGTGTAACAGTGTGTCTATGAGAGTGTGTAACAGTGTGTCTATGAGAGTGTGTTATAACAGTGTGTCTATGAGAGTGTGTAACCGTGTGTCTACGAGAGTGTGTAACTGTGTGTCTATGAGAGTGTGTAACCGTGTGTCTATGATAGTGTGTAACCGTGTGTCTACGAGAGTGTGTAACAGTATCTATGAGAGTGTGTAACAGTGTGTCTACGAGAGTGTGTAACAGTGTGTCCATGAGAGTGTGTAACAGTGTGTCTATGAGAGTGTGTAACAGTGTGTCTATGAGAGTGTGTAACAGTGTGTCTATGAGAGTGTGTAACAGTGTGTCTATGAGAGTGTGTTATAACAGTGTGTCTATGAGAGTGTGTAACCGTGTGTCTATGAGAGTGTGTTATAACAGTGTGTCTATGAGAGTGTGTAACCGTGTGTCTATGAGAGTGTGTAACCGTGTGTTTATGAGAGTGTGTAACAGTGTGTCTATGAGAGTGTGTTATAACAGTGTGTCTATGAGAGTGTGTAACAGTGTGTCCATGAGAGTGTTATTATAACAGTGTCTATGAGAGTGTGTAACAGTGTCTATGAGAGTGTGTAACAGTGTCTATGAGAGTGTGTAACAGTGTCTATGAGAGTGTGTAACAGTGTGTCCATGACATTTTTACATTTACATTTAGTCATTTAGCTGACGCTTTTATCCAAAGCGACTTACAAGTTCTGTACGACAAGCCATCAGGAAGGGCACAACTCTATCAGCTGAGCAACAATGTTCATCAAAGTGTTGAGTGCTACAGTGTAGGTTAGTTTATTGAGAGTGTGTAACGAGTGTGTCCATGAGAGTGTTATTATAACAGTGTCTATGAGAGTGTGTAACAGTTAGGGATGCCCCCCGGACCCCGGTTTTAAACGGGAACCGGTACTATATTAGAAAATACCGGAGTATTTATAAGCTCCGGCGTCCTCGGTACTGCTATCGATACTCTAGAGAAATTATTATTATTATTATTATTATTATTATTATTATTATTATTATTATTATTATTATTATTATTATTATTATTTAAAAGTTGCAAACGATCTATCCTCTCTCTGTCTCTGCACGAGAAGCGAGCCACAGCGAGTCATTATTACACACACTCCTCGCGAGTCGCTCGCTAGTAGTGCTACATACGGGTACTCCTTAATGAAAGTTCTCCGTGCTGAAGCGCTCTGCACACAGACACAGACAGCTCTGAGTCTGCATGCACCGTGACTCGTGATGGCGGATAGAGCGAAGCGTTCTAAAGAAAGTATGGATATACAACGCACGTTGCCACAAGTGCAACAAAACATTTGCCAGTAAGGGTGGCAATACGAGCAATTTATCAAAACATCTGTTGGCAAAACATGATATTAGTGTGCAGAAATGCGCGTATTCGACTGCCTTGCGCGCAGTGTTCCATCTGCATCCACGTCCACTGCCGCCGGTAAGCCAAGATACGGAGTTTCCTAGGCTAATAACGAATTATTACAAATAGGCTAATAAACAAAATAATTGTTTAGCTACAAATACTACAATCTAAACTTTTTATAGATCGTCAAGCTGAGGCGTCAGCCACCAATGTGTCCCAGGCCAGTGAGCCCAGGGCCACCACACATCCTTCCCTCTACCTCCCTCCACCACCCAAAGTCCTTTCTCCCTAGCAGCTAGAGGAAGGATGACAGAGGATAGGGTGAACGAGTGTCACAGTTCTGTTAGCCTTTTGCATTTGTTGTTTATTATAAAAAGTCTATAATTCAGAGTCAGACACATTTAAAACATTGTTGCTGCTGTTGCTGAAGAAATTATATTCATTTATTATATTTATTTATAAAGTTATATAAAAGAACATTGCTGCTGCTGTTGCTGAAGAAATTATATTTATTTATAATACTTATTTATAAAGTTGTATTTATAAATAATAAAGCAATGTTGATTCTGTTCTTAATTAATTGTCTTTTTTTCTTGCAAAAAAAGAACCAAAAAGAACCGATAAGAGTATCGATAAAGTACCGAACCGTTAAGCAGTATCGATAAGAGTAGTAGTATCGATAAAATCCTAACGATACCCATCCCTAGTAACAGTGTCCATGAGAGTGTGTAACAGTGTGTTGTAACAGTGTGTAATGTGTCCATGAGAGTGTGTATGAGAGTGTGTAACAGTGTGTAATGTCCGCTCAGTGTCTGTGAGCTCCATCCACATGTGTTTGGTGTGAACCGCATTGTTAAAAGACGGCACCTGTGGCGGCGTGTCTCCAGTGACGGGCCGGGGTCACGGGGTCACAGAGGTCCTTTTCCCTCTCCGCCAGGCCAGGTGGGAGGCTGGCCGCGCTGGGCAATGGGGACAGCGGGACAGGGGAGTGGGGACAGGTGGCAGGGGACAGGTGGCAAAGGGGCCCTGGGCCTGTCGCCCAGACACAGGCACATGCCTCTCTCTCTCTCTCTCTCTCTCTCTCTCTCTCTCTCTCTCTCTCTCTCTCTCTCTCTCCCCCTCTCTCTCGTAAGGCTCAAACGTGCTCCCAGCGCCGGAGAGTGTGCACGTCCTCGCACGTCGCCTGCAAACGACCGGCACATACCTCCTCCTTGTACACTTTCACCCTCCTCCTCATGCCTCTGTGATGACTCAATGGCAGCGCAGACGGCGGGAACCAATCACTGGCGACCCCCCAAGACCGATGTGAGAAGACCGTATTGCTAGAAATCTTGAGAGGCCCAACGTGGTCATTTCAAACATTTCTATTGACTATCATGAGACAATTCAAACTGATGTATAAGGAAATTATGTTCACAAGGTACAGGGATGAGGAAGGGACTTGATATTCACGGGTGTTTACATTTTTATTTTGTTTTCTATTTTATTTTATTTTATACATATATAGTTTTTGTTTTGCATATATATATATATATATATTTTTTTTTCTTTTTTTATGTTTAAAATAGTACACTCATTTGAGTAGTGGAAAAGGGGTAGGATTAAATAAGTGTATACTTCTTCCTACTCCTTTTCGAACATGCAGATTGAGTTGTTTTTCTTTTTTTGTTATTGTTTGTTGTATTCATTGCATGTTCGAAATAAAGACTTCAAATCAAATCAAATCATAGGGTTATATATCTGGGGCGACAGTGAGGTAGAGCAGTCGTCTGGTAAACCGGAGGTTCCCGGTTCGATTCCCGGCGCTCCTCCCAGGGCAGCGTGTCGAAGTAAGATGAGATAAGATATTCCTTTATTGATCCCCTTGGGGGAAATTGAGCACGTCCTTGAGCAAGACACTTAACCCCTAACTGCTGCGATGAGCAGGTCGGCCCCTTGCGTCTTGTGTGAATGTGTGAGTGAACGGGTAAAATGTGTGGAACAAAATTGTAAAGCAATTTGGATAAAAGCTCCGTGATGATCACTGACTATTGACTTGTTCTCATCGTCCTTGTGATTTAACCCTTTCAGACGTACCATCTCACGTATGAGATCAGCAGCCATTCATGAGAACGGAACATAAAATAATCATAAAAGTCCAAAGTATTCCAACAAAGATATATATACGTCTGAAAGGGTAAGACAAACAGATCCTGGATCAGACCCCCTTGTGTCCTTGTGGATACAGAAGCCCTCAACACTCTGTCTACAGGGCGGCTAGGTGGCGCAGTGGGCAAGGTGCTCGCCACCAACGCAGGAGATGCTGGGTTCGAGCCCAGCTCTCGGCATTCCTACCAGCTTGGCTGGTCGTTCATACTAATACAATTGGCAGTATTAGGGGGTGGGAAAGCTGATGGGTGGGGATCGGACGTTGTGGACAGCGACTCCTACAGGTCGGTTGGTGCGCCTGCGCAGCAGAATCGGGAAGCGACGGGGGCGGCGTGTCCCTCCCACGCAGACCCCCGACGCTGAGAGATCGCGCTGTGCCGGTGAAAAGATGCGACGGCTGCCTCCTCGAGTACCGGAGGGGACACGTGATGCAAGGCTTCATCCACATTGCAGCCGGCTTGTGGGAGGCATGACCTAACAGCGTTCGAGACAGGGGAGGGTAGAATTGGACGATATGAAATTGGGGAAGGGAGAAAAATGGGGAGAAAAAGTAGATAAAAAAAAAACACTGTCTACAAAGATTGAAAACAGACCGGCTCAATCCCTGTGCTGTGCATATTCTTTTCATGTTCTAGCCAGTGGTACTACTTGTTGATTGGTTGTGTTGGTAGATTACTACCAGTGACCCAGATGACATCACTTCCTGTAGAGTGTGGCCCTGCTCGCCCCTGGGGGCTCCACTCTAATTAACGGCTCTGTGCTCCGTCATCATGACTCGCATATGATGTCCGTAATGTATGTACTGTTCTACTCCTGTATGTCCTTCTCACCCACATAGTCTCTCTCTAGACACACACACACACGTCACACACACACGTCACACACACATACATACATATATACAGCACAGTCTCTCTCTCTCCGTGTCCCTCTCTGCTTGTTCCAATTTCTCTCTCTCTCTCTCTCTCTCTCTCTGTCTCTCCGTCTCCCCGTCTCTCTCCAAAACGTTGTCCCAGAAAGTGTCTGTGCTCTAGTTGTTGGCACATGGATTGTCTCTCTTGGGGATGGATGGGGGGAGGGAAGGAGGGAGGGAGGGAGGGAGGGAGGGAGGGCAGGAGAGAGGTGGAGGAGAGCTGCCCATGACCCTGTTCTGGTGGCATGAGAGAGAGAGGTGGAGGAGAGCTGCCCAGGAGAGAGAGGTGGAGGAGAGAGAGGTGGAGGAGAGAGAGGTGGCAGGAGAGAGAGGTGGAGGAGAGAGAGGTGGAGGAGAGAGAGGTGGCAGGAGAGAGAGGTGGAGGAGAGAGAGGTGGAGGATGTTCTGGTAGCAGGAGAGAGAGGTGGAGGAGAGAGAGGTGGAGGAGAGAGAGGTGGAGGATGTTCTGGTAGCAGGAGAGAGAGGTGGAGGAGAGAGAGGTGGAGGAGAGAGAGGTGGAGGAGAGAGAGGAGGCAGGAGAGAGAGGTGGAGGAGAGAGAGGAGGCAGGAGAGAGAGGTGGAGGAGAGAGGAGGCAGGAGAGAGAGGAGGCAGGAGAGAGAGGTGGAGGATGTTCTGGTAGCAGGAGAGAGAGGTGGAGGAGAGCGAGGTGGAGGAGAGAGAGGAGGCAGGAGAGAGAGGTGGAGGAGAGAGAGGAGGCAGGAGAGAGAGGTGGAGGAGAGAGAGGAGGCAGGAGAGAGAGGAGGCAGGAGAGAGAGGTGGAGGAGAGAGAGGTGGAGGAGAGAGAGGTGGAGGAGGTGGCAGGAGAGAGAGGTGGAGGAGAGAGAGGTGGAGGTGGAGGAGAGAGAGGTGGAGGAGAGAGAGGTGGCAGGAGAGAGAGGTGGAGGAGAGAGAGGTGGAGGAGAGAGGGGTGGCAGGAGAGAGAGCTGGAGGAGAGAGAGGTGGAGGAGAGAGAGGTGGAGGAGAGAGAGGTGGAGGAGAGAGAGGTGGCAGGAGAGAGAGGTGGAGGAGAGAGAGGTGGAGGAGAGAGGGGTGGAGGAGAGAGAGGTGGAGGAGAGAGGGGTGGAGGAGAGAGAGGTGGAGGAGAGAGAGAGGTGGCAGGAGAGAGAGGTGGAGGAGAGAGAGGTGGAGGAGAGAGAGGTGGAGGAGAGAGAGGTGGAGGAGAGAGAGGTGGAGGAGAGAGGGGTGGAGGAGAGAGGGGTGGAGGAGAGAGAGGTGGAGGAGAGAGGTGGAGGAGAGAGAGGTGGCAGGAGAGAGGTGGAGGAGAGAGAGGAGGAGGAGAGAGAGGAGGAGAGAGAGGAGGAGGAGAGAGAGGTGGAGGAGAGAGAGGAGGCAGGAGAGAGAGGAGGAGGATGAGGCAGGAGAGAGAGGTGGAGGAGAGAGAGGAGGAGGAGGAGAGAGAGGTGGAGGATGTGGCAGGAGAGAGAGGTGGAGGAGAGAGAGAGGTGGCAGGAGAGAGGTGGCAGGAGAGAGGTGGAGGAGAGAGGGGTGGAGGAGAGAGGTGGCAGGAGAGAGAGGTGGAGGAGAGAGAGGTGGAGGAGAGAGAGGAGGAGGAGAGAGAGGTGGCAGGAGAGAGAGGAGGCAGGAGAGAGAGGAGGAGGAGAGAGAGGTGGAGGAGAGAGAGGAGGAGGAGAGAGAGGTGGCAGGAGAGAGAGGAGGCAGGAGAGAGAGGAGGAGGAGAGAGAGGTGGAGGATGTGGCAGGAGAGAGAGGTGGAGGAGAGAGAGGTGGAGGAGAGAGAGGAGGAGGAGAGAGAGGTGGCAGGAGAGAGAGGTGGCAGGAGAGAGGTGGAGGAGAGAGAGGTGGAGGAGAGAGAGGTGGAGGAGAGAGGGGTGGAGGAGAGAGGGGTGGAGGAGAGAGAGGTGGAGGAGAGAGAGGTGGAGGAGAGAGAGGAGGAGGAGAGAGGGGTGGAGGAGAGAGAGGAGGAGGAGAGAGGGGTGGAGGAGAGAGAGGTGGAGGAGAGAGAGGTGGAGGAGAGAGAGGTGGAGGAGAGAGAGGAGGAGGATGTTCTGGTGGCAGGAGAGAGAGGTGGAGGAGAGAGGTGGAGGATGTTCTGGTGGCAGGAGAGAGGGGTGGAGGAGAGAGAGGTGGAGGATGTTCTGGTGGCAGGAGAGAGGGGTGGAGGAGAGAGGTGGAGGATGTTCTGGTGGCAGGAGAGAGAGGTGGAGGAGAGAGAGGTGGAGGAGAGAGGTGGAGGATGTTCTGGTGGCAGGAGAGAGGGGTGGAGGAGAGAGAGGTGGAGGAGAGAGAGGTGGAGGATGTTCTGGTAGCAGGAGAGAGAGGTGGAGGATGTTCTGGTGGCAGGAGAGAGAGGTGGAGGAGAGAGAGATGGAGGAGAGAGAGATGGAGGAGAGAGAGGTGGAGGATGTTCTGGTAGCAGGAGAGAGAGGTGGAGGAGAGAGGTGGAGGATGTTCTGGTGGCAGGAGAGAGAGGTGGAGGAGAGAGGTGGAGGATGTTCTGGTGGCAGGAGAGAGGGGTGGAGGAGAGAGAGGTGGAGGAGAGAGAGGTGGAGGATGTTCTGGTAGCAGGAGAGAGAGGTGGAGGATGTTCTGGTGGCAGGAGAGAGAGGTGGAGGAGAGAGAGGTGGAGGAGAGAGAGGTGGAGGATGTTCTGGTAGCAGGAGAGAGAGGTGGAGGATGTTCTGGTAGCAGGAGAGAGAGGTGGAGGATGTTCTGGTAGCAGGAGAGAGAGGTGGAGGATGTTCTGGTAGCAGGAGAGAGAGGTGGAGGATGTTCTGGTAGCAGGAGAGAGAGGAGGCAGGAGAGAGAGGTGGAGGATGTGGTAGGAGGAGAGAGGTGGAGGATGTTCTGGTAGCAGGAGAGAGAGGTGGAGGAGGTGGCAGGAGAGAGAGGTGGAGGATGTTCTGGTGGCAGGAGAGAGAGGTGGAGGAGGAGAGAGAGGTGGAGGAGAGAGAGGTGGAGGATGTGGCAGGAGGGAGAGGGCCTGTGATCTCTCCTCTCAGTGGTCCTCCTCACTCCGAACAAAGGAAACGCCACATAGTGATCGGATGGCGTGATGATCGAGGTCACTTTGTAGCCGGCTTCTCCACTAGTTTGTTTTCTCACACGATGCCAAAGAAAGCCCCGTCTAAAAGTAGGCTATATATAGGGTATTAACAGAAAACATCTGAAACCAAAGCATTAGTCTCCCGACTAGCTGATTGATCGGCCAGGTCTTTCAGGCGCCCCTGCTGGCAGGAGTCCCGCAGAGAGAGGTGCTGCAGTTCCAATATTTCCCAATGCTTCCTTCTCTTCCACCCTCCCCCCAATGTCGCCTAGGTGTGCTGCTCGCACACATTAGTCCAGTCGAACAGCCCATTCGACCCCGTTATTCCTGCTGTGTGTGTCAAGAGAGGATAAAGGTTAAAGTGGCCATGGAGGAGGAACTGGATAAGGTTTGGACCGTAACGCGATCCCTCTGACGCAGGCGTTTCTTCTCTGCTACCGGGCGGCTACCTTCCTTATCGCGTCTGGCAAGGTCACCCCTCTCTTTAGCTAGCGCGCCGCTCATTATGTATGCGTCCTCCTGGGCCCGCTTGTCCCACGGCGAGAGCCATGTCGGAGTTGCTGTCTGTGAGGCTATTGGGCACCGACACAGGCAGGGGAGGGGGGGGCCAGTGGGAACTTGTCTCTCGGGGGGAGAACAGCATGACACACACGGGCACATGAGGTGGTTATCTGGTTGTGTGTGTGTGTGTCTTAGGGGGGGGGGGGGGGAGGAGAGCAGGTCGTAGCTCGCCCTCATGTCAGGCTGGGAGCAGAGAGAGAGAGCCGTATGCCCCGCCCCCTTTTCACGACAAACAAACCAGGTGGAATTCCGGCTCCGCCCTCCTTCTCTCTTTGAACGCTAACCTGAAGCCAGTGCTCTCTACCTGCCCTACTGTACTCTACCTGCCCCTACTGTACTCTACCTGCCCTACTGTACTCTACCTGCCCTACTGTACTCTACCTGCCCTACTGTAAGGCCTCGGTTCAGCCTGAAGCGACTTCATGTGCCTTATGTGTGTTAATCCTGGTCTTTACATTTAGATTTAACCTTAATTTAACCGGGTATTTAGCTCATTGAGATCAAGGATCTCTTTCACAAGAGTGACCTGGCTAAGGCCTAACAAAAATAATAGTTGGTTTCAGGTTGGTTGTCAGTTTGGCCATGGGTAGGTAGGGAATTTATTTTATTTTATTTTTTTATTTTATTCTTTCCCACGGCGACTATGGATAGGGAATTTCTTTATTTAATTAAAATGTTCACAACAACATGGATGCATGTACTCTGCCAGCATGTTTAATATCCATAATACTAAAGGTTTGACTAAGATTTATATGAAACTTTATTCTAAAAAAAAAAAAAAATCGTTTTTTTTTTTTTTTTTTTTTTAATATATACTTTTTTTTAAAAACTCATAAAATATATTGGGTCGCACCTAAATCGGCAGGGTCGGTCGGCAACCTGAAACCAACCATTATTTTTGTTAGGCCTAAGCAGCCAGCAGCTCACAACGTCACAATTTAAATCACAGGATTACAAACCAAACCAGTAAACAAAACAACGTGTAGAAGAACAAAGCAGCGACAAGAAGAACACAATATATCACATCGTATAAAGAACGCGTGATAAATATCACATCGTATAAAGAACACGTGATAAATATCACATTGTATAAAGAACACATGATAAATATCACATCGTATAAAGAACACATGATAAATATCACATCATATAAATATCACATCGTATAAAGAGAACATGATAAATATCACATTGTATAAAGAGAACATTATAAATATCACATCATATAAAGAAGATAGGGATGTCCCGATCCGATCACGTGATTTTTTTTTAAACCTTTTTTTTTTTTTTATTCAACAAACATGACCATGTTCACGTCTTAAACTCATACTGAGGCCTTCGTTTTGGTTTTAAATTGCATATCATCATTAATTTATTTATTGTCACACAGAGCAGAAGAATTTTGCCAAAACAAACCAATAGTATCCAGCTGCAGAACGGCAGACCAGCCACACTCTCAGACCCAAACGCATTTCCTTTGATTTAATTATACATCAAATGATTTATGTCAAGGATTGCAATGCCTCGCTTGAATGAAGTTAACTTTTCACCTGGATAACGTCAACATTCAGGGTGAATGTAATGTGAGAAATTGGGATAAAAAAAATATTTTTTTTTTTTTTTTATTATTGGATCGGGAAAGATCGGTATCGGTAGATACTCAAAATCACATGATCGGGATCGGATCGGGAGCAAAAAAATGTGATCGGGACATCCCTAAAAAAATCATGATAAATATCACATCATATAAAGAACACATTGGGAAAACACAGACAACAAATCAAAACACATAAACACTGTCCAATAGTTTCACGTTCTAGATCCTTCATGGTCCAACCAAAGTCCTCCATAAGAAATTAGATCAGGCGGTTTTAAATGGTCTCTAACTACACACCCTCAAGACCCCTACGCTCTGCATCTTCTGGCCGCCTCAGACCCACTCCTATCCAAGCTCCGGGAGGGTCATCAAAGAGAAGCCGCCTATTCTCAGTCCTTGCCCCACAATGGTGGAATGAACTACCCACCCCAGTTAGGACAGCCGAAACCCGTCCAATCTTTCGCCGTCGAGTAAAGACGCACTTCTTCAACCATTATCTGAAATAATAATTATACAAAAATTTTTAAATAAAATGTTTAACCCTAACTAACCTTACTGTCATGCACTTGTTGTGCCCTTCCTGATGATTTGTCGTACAGAACTTGTAAGTCGCTTTGGATAAAAGCGTCTGCAGCTAAATGACTAAATGTAAATCTTTCTGGAGGGTGTTCCGAGCAATGGGGGGGGGGGGGCAGCACATTTTAAAGCTCTTTCCCCCAGTGTAAACGCATGGAACAGTAGAGTGGGGAGCACATTTTAAAGCTCTTTCCCCCAGTGTAAACACATGGAACAGTAGAGTGGGGAGCACATTTTAAAGGAACACGCCAACATTTGGGGAAATTAGCTTACAGTCTTCTCCAGAGAGAGACAAGAAGATAGATACCAGTTTTCCTCTCTGTGCGTTCAGTAGAAAGCTATCTGGCTGCATGTTAGCCTAGCTTAGCACAATGAATGGAAGCGGACATGACCGGTTAGCTTAGGCATTGTCCAACTAACACCTCTCCCGAAGGCTACCCGGTCATGTCCGCTTCCATTCATTGTGCTAAGCTAGGCTAACATGCAGCCAGATAGCTTTCTACTGAACGCACACAGAGAGGAAACTGGTATCTATCTTCTTGTCTCTCTCTGAAGAAGACGGTAAGCTAATTTCCCAAAATGTTGTCGTGTTCCTTTAAAGCTCTTTCCCCCCAGGGAGCTCCCGTAGCTCACCGCATATCTCGGCGCTATTTCTGCGTCGGGGAAAACCGTGCTCGTCACGGATCTGGGGGACACGAGTTCGATTCCCGGACCCGCCGTCATTTCTCAGAATGTCTTCCCCTGCTCTACATCCCATTTCAACCTGTTTTTCTGCCGGTCATGCTTGACCAGAAAAGCGATAAACGCTAAAAAAAAAAGTAAAAAAAAAAAAAAAAGCTCTTTCCCCCAGTATAAACTAGGGATGTCTTAAATACTTCGAAGCTTCGTACGATGGGCATGGGATTCGAATATGAAAATAAAATTTGATTATGTAAAAAATAATATTAAAAAAATATGAATTATTTTTCTTCTTTTTTTGCAAAATCAACTCTGCCTCTCTTTGTTAACTACAACAAGCAATGCTGTTTGTTATTTAAGATGAGGTCGGACTCGGCACTGACAGATTTGTGTTCATCGTGCTGCTTTTATAAAGCCTCAAATGACGGCTTACAATATTTCATGGAAGCAAAGTGTTTAGTTTGTCTAAGATTTTAAAAGGTTTAAACTTTACAGCACTGACAAAGTTGAACAAAGTGCCGTACAAGTCCCACAACATAATTTTTAATTTTTAAATAATAATAAAACAAAAGTAATATATATTTTTTTTCTCTCTCGAAGCTTCGAATTAAAATCGAATCTCTGCCCCGAAGCTTCGAATTCCAAAAAAATAATCGAAGGTCAGCCCCAGTGTAAACACATGGAACAGTAAAGTGCAGAGTAGCTTGAGAGCGCAGGCCAGAATAGCTTCCAAGGAGGTGAGAAGGGACCAAACTCGACCAGTACATAGGCCTGCGTGGGCAAGATGCTTACAACCAGTGGCGGCTGGGTGGCGTAGCGGAGATTGCGCTCGTCACCAATGCAAGAGACTCCGGTATCGAATCCCAGTCTCAGCATTGCCTTCGGCTTGGGCCGGCCGTCGTACTGGCTCATTTGGCAGAGTCAGCGGACCGTGGAAGTCGATGGGTGGGGATTGGACGTTGTGGACAGCGACCCCTACAGGTCGGTTGGGAGACGCCTGCACAGCAGAGACAGGAAGTGGCGAGGGTAGTGTGAGCCTCCCACGCGTTACACCTCGCCAATGAGAGTCCGCGCTGGCAGGTGAAAAGATGTGACGGGCTGCCTCCTCGTGTGCCGGAGGGAACACGTGATGCAAGGCTTCTATCCTCTCTACAACCGACCAGTGAGGGGCATAGTCGAGCAACGTTCAAGACAGGGGAGGGGAGAATTGGATACACGAAAATTGGGATGGGAGAAAAAGTGAATTAAAAAAAGAAAAGAAAAAAGATGCTTACAACCAGTGACGAATCTTAAGCCACAATGATGCACAGTGTCCAGCTATCACAGACATTGTGGCAGCGTGTCGAAGCGTCCTTGAGCAAGAGACACTTAACCCCCTAACTGCTCCCGATGAGCAGGTCGGCACCTCGCACGGCCGCCCCCGCCGTCGGTGTGTGAACGTGCGAGTGAGCGGGTAAAATGTGAGGAACAGATTGTAAAGTGCTTTGGATAAAAGCTGCTATATAAATGCACCATTTGCCATTTAGACTCAATGTGAAATAAATACATAATGTAATGATTGAGTCTAAATGGTTCTCTTTGCCGGCCTTTCAAAGCCAGGACCGTTTAGACTCAACCTTTTAAAGCTGCACCGTGACTGTGCTCTGAGAGGTAACAAACATGGACGACGGGAGAAAATTACTTTCTTCAAACAAGGTCACTTTGGACCGTCTTTCATCTTGTGTCCTTCACATCAACACTCCAGGAAAAACGAGAGCGTAGCCTCTGACGTAGTTCTAATATCTTAGCTTACCGTCTTCTCCAGAGAGAGACAAGAAGATAGATACCAGTTTCCTCTCTGTGCGTTCAGTAGAAAGCTATCTTATCTTCTTGTTTCTCTCTGGAGATGGCGATAAGCAAATTTCCCAAAATGTTGGCGTGTTCCTTTAACACATTGATCGCCAGCAGCAGGGGGCGCTGATTCCCCTTCATCGCCAGGTCTTTATTCAATGGATATAGTTTTAGACTGCGAAATTTGCGAGTGCTTAAAATATATCTTATATTATATTATCTATGGGTCTAATAACGCCGTCAAGTCTCAGTGAGTTGCTTCCAGTCAACATGCCCGAGACAGATTGTTTTTTCATCTGTACATTTCCGTTTTATACCGTTTTGAATAGAGTGTAGTTTGGGTGCTTTTCAGTAATTCCAGGAAAAAGATGAGAAAAAGGCATTTTACTGTAAATCCAGTCATCACGTTGTAATTTTTCGGCTGATTATCTAATCATCCTGAAATCAACGCTAGATTATCATTATTATGTCTCCTCGTGCATACATGAAATGACCGTCGTAGCTAGGGATGGGAATTGATAAGATTTGATCGATACGATTGCATTATCGATTCTGCTTATCGATCCGATTCTTTTATCGATTCCCTTATCGATCCCTGATACATTTATAATTTAAATAAATAAATTGGAAATGCAACAGAACTAAGCTGGTTAGAATAATACATATCTGTAGATACTATATCTATATCTGTACATATCCTACTCTTACTAGTTACACTGCTGGCCAGTATGACTACTACCATACTATCTTTACACCTGTATCGCTGTTAAGGCTGTCCCCGAACCCTGTTTTTGGGATTCGAACTTCGTCAGGGTTTTTCGAACGAACGTTCAAACCTATAAAATTAAATCCTAAATCCTCAATTTGAATAAAGTGATTAATCTGATTAAATTTGTATTTTTCTTTTATTATATCCCAATAGCCCAACTAAATCACTTTTTTTTTTTTTTTTTTTTTTATTGATCTTTTTCCCCCTCCATTTTCCTCCAATTTTCTCCCATCCCAATGTTAGTCGTATGCCAATTCCCAGTCCCTTCCTGGTCGCTGCGCACTTACCCCCCACAGTCAGATCATCTGGGAGAGTGGAGGCTACCACGTGCTTCCTCCGACACACGTCCAGCCAATCACCGCTTCTTTTCACCTGGCAGCGCGGATTCTCATCGAGAGGGCGTAGCGTGTGGGAGGACCACACTATCCCCCTCAGGTCCTATCCGTGCTTAGCAGGCGCCCCGACCGAACTGTAGGAGTCGCTGTTTACAACGACCCGGACCCACCCCGCCAGCTTCTCCCACCCTCTAATACAGCCAATTGTATTAGTGCAGACGGCCAGCCAAGCTGGTGACAACCCCGGAGCTGTGAGCTGGATTCATCCAGCTCACAGCTCCGGGGTTGGTGACGAACGCAATCTCCGCTCGGCCACCTAACCGCCTAAATCAACTTTCTTTAATGAATATAACTCATCAGTTTCTTTTAATACTATAATATTAGTGTAGCCTAATCTTTATCTGCAACTGTGAAAAAACCCCATTGGTTTAAATAGAATTATCAGAAATAAAATAAAAAATTATAATTAAATCTTTTTTTTAATAATAATAAAAAAATCTAATGTTGATTTAGAATTCGAATGCCAACGTAACGATCGAAAGTTTGGGCTCCTCAGAGCTCTATTCCTCTCCTCAGAGCTCTATTCCTCTCCACAGAGCACCATTCCTCTCCTCAGAGCTCTCTTCCTCTCCACAGAGCTCTCAGGACCGAGTGCGCCACCACGTCAACCGCGCGCCAGTTCTGGATCAGGATCTCAAAAAAGAGCTGCTCAGATTAGCAGAACCGCCGTGCATTAATGGGGATTACTCCCCCAGCAGGAGGGAGGTCTCTCGGCGAGGTTAGCTAAGCTGATTTGGCGGCGCGTCGGTCGGTCGGTCGCTCGGCCGGGCAGGCAGCTTACATGACTGCAGTGAGTTTCTCCTGCAGGCAGCAGCTTACATGATGCAGTGAGTTCCTCCTGCAGGCTGAGTGACTCCCCTCTCATGTCGCCGGGCCGGCAGCTTACATGATGCAGTGAGTTCCTCCTGCAGGCAGCTTACATGATGCAGTGAGTTCCTCCTGCAGGCAGCTTACATGATGCAGTGAGTTCCTCCTGCAGGCAGCTTACATGATGCAGTGAGTTCCTCCTGCAGGCTGAGTGACTTCCCTCTCATGTCGCCGGGCCGGCAGCTTACATGATGCAGTGAGTTCCTCCTGCAGGCTGAGTGACTCCCCTCTCATGTCGCCCGGCAGGCAGCTTACATGATGCAGTGAGTTCCTCCTGCAGGCAGTTTACATGATGCAGTGAGTTCCTCCTGCAGGCTGAGTGACTCCCCTCTCATGTCGCCCGGCCGGCAGCTTTACATGATGCAGTGAGTTCCTCCTGCAGGCTGAGTGACTCCCCTCTCATGTCGCCCGGCCGGCAGGCAGCTTACATGATGCAGTGAGTTCCTCCTGCAGGCTGAGTGACTCCCCTCTCATGTCGCCCGGCCGGCAGGCAGCTCACATGATGCAGTGAGTTCCTCCTGCAGGCTGAGTGACTTCCCTCTCATGTCGCCCGGCAGGCAGCTTACATGATGCAGTGAGTTTCTCCTGCAGGCTGAGTGACTCCCCTCTCATGTCGCCCGGCAGGCAGCTTACATGATGCAGTGAGTTTCTCCTGCAGGCAGCTTAAACAGGCCCCCAGGTTAACTGGCTTCAAAAAGTATGTACGATCATGGCTATATCGGCATAGGAAAGCATATTTATTTATTATTCTTTTATCTTCAACTGTATATCCATATTGTATCTTAATGTTTTATGTTGATGTATGTCCTGTTTTTTTTTTTTTTTTTTATCCACTTTTTCTCCCATTTTTCTATATTTTTCTCCCATCCCAATTTCGTATCATCCAATTCAACCCTCCCCTGTCACGAACGCTGTTTCTTGCCTCCCACAAGCCGGCTGCAATGTGGACTAAGTCATACATAGCACAAGTCCCCTCCGGTACTTGAGGTAACAGCAGTCGCATCTTTTCACCTGCGCAGCTCGATCTCTCAGTGTCGAGGAGTAACGCGTGGGAGGCTCACGCTGCCCCCGACACTTCCTGATTCTACTGCGCAGGCGCACCAACCGACTTGTAGGAGTCGCTTGTTCACAACGTTCGATCCCCACCCTTCAGTTTTCCCTCCCCGTAATACGGCCAATGTGTATTACTGCGGACGACCAGCTAAACTGAAAACAATGTGGAGAGCTGGATTCGAACACGCGAATCCTAGCGTCTCCACACTGGTGGCGAGTGCCTTGCCCACTACACCACCTAGCCGCCCATGTATGTCCTGTTTTTTAATACCAGGGAGCGACCATGATGGACATAAGTGCTTGCATTTTATCATGTTTTTATCCCTTGGATGATGTCTCTAATCCACAATCCAATCAACCAACCAATCAATCAATACACGATGCAGTGAGTTTCTCCTGCAGGCTGACTGACTTCCCTCTCATGTCAGACTCACTGCTGCCTGTGAGACGGCGCTTTTAGACTGCTCCACTTTTATGTGCACACACACATACAGGCACGCACGCACACACACACACATACAGGCACGCACGCACACACACACACACACACACACACACACACACACACATACAGGCATGCACGCACACACACACACACATACAGGCATGCACGCACACACACACACACACACACATACAGGCATGCACGCACACACACACACACACATACAGGCATGCACGCACACACACACACGGAGGAGAAATGGAGTGTGAAACAAGCGAATGGCTCCAGCACCACTTAGCGCAGAGAGATGGAGTGAACGTGTAAAGCTGACAGAGGGAGGAGAGATGGAGTGAACGTGTGAAGAGGACAGAGGGAGGAGAGATGGAGTGAACGTGTAAAGAGGACAGAGGGAGGAGAGATGGAGTGAACGTGTAAAGAGGACAGAGGGAGGAGAGATGGAGTGAACGTGTAAAGAGGACAGAGGGAGGAGAGATGGAGTGAACGTGTAAAGAGGACAGAGGGAGGAGAGATGGAGTGAACGTGTAAAGAGGACAGAGGGAGGAGAGATGGAGTGAACGTGTAAAGAGGACAGAGGGAGGAGAGATGGAGTGAACGTGTAAAGAGGACAGAGGGAGGAGAGATGGAGTGAACGTGTAAAGAGGACAGAGCAGAGGATCGCTGTGGATCCACAGACTTAATTTGGCTGGAATAGGTAGAGCGGTCGTCTGGTAATCCGGAGGTTCCCGGTTCGATTCCCGCTCCTCCCGTGTCGGAGGTGTCCTTGCGCAAGACACTTAACCCCCCCCCCCTTTCATGCATTCATGATGAAACATAATACCTATTATATACATTTGATTTGGAAATAGTAGCGTGTCCAGGCAAGAAACCGCCAACGCTTATAGTAGAATTCACGTTGCGCCCTATTACTCGCTTCCCAGGAATTATCCCGGATCACTACTGAAATTATACTTATATTCACCACGGGATAACGCGTGAACGTATGCATGAAAAAAATGTCTCTTTTTTTGCAGCTTGCACGGAAGAAAGTCACTGTCAAATAACTATATTATTGTCTCCATAGCTATAACATAGAATATAGATATAGTTGGTGGCCGACGCGGGGGGTGGTTTATATTGGCCTGGAGAGGGAATGTCGCTATCTTTTTAGCCGATGAAAAAATAAGATTCATATATATATATATATATATATATATATATATATAGTTATTAGGGCTGGGCGATTAATCGAAATAAAATCGCGATCTCGATTCATAGACCTATGCAATCTCATTTCTAAATTATGATGATTTCTTTCCTTTTTTTTTACTCTTTACTTAACTTTTTTAAATGATGACGATTCTGACTTGAGTTATTTTCTATGTTACAAGAGACTTTTAAGTTTAAGTCAAGCACCTTGATATGTTATGTTGTCCGTTTAAGAAAGAGTGCAATAAATGATTTTATTGAAAAAATAAGAATCGTGTGTCAGAGAATCGTTATCTCTTCGGAGTTGGTGGATATTTTCAATGTTTTAGCTAATTTTGATTTAAATTGTATAATTCCCATTTTAAAATGTTTTACCATGGTATGTTTGGTATCCTTTTTTTCAGCACAGCCTCACATATATGACCTGACAGTTAGTTTTCATATTGTATAATACTGTATATACTGTATACTGCATAATGTACAACACAAAACACAAAATCGGATTGAGAAAATGTGTTATTTTTACTATGAACCAATGCAAACATATCAAATCAAGGATATAAAACAGTGGAAATGCACCCTAGGTAGCATATTTACATAAACAAAAGAGAACAGAACAGAATTCAATTTACAAATAATTATTTTCTCCATACACAGGTAATAAACACAGACGAAAATTTGATTCTCAATCACCAGCATGCTTCTTTTTTTTTTACAAAAAGTCAGTAAAAGTAAGTTTTTTACAAAAAAAAGTTAAAAAAAATTAGTTTTACAGTAAAAAAGTAAAGAATCAGTAAAGTGGGATATTCAATATACATATATACAGTACACATATGACTAGAGTGCAGTCATATAGAGTGCAGGATGCCTGAGGTGTATCCAAAAGAAATATATACACTACACTCATGTGTACGTGTGTGTGTGTGTGTGTGTGTGTGTGTGTGTGTGTGTGAGAGAGACACTGCTCAATTGTGCCACGCAGTAAAACAGTTTCTGTCTATGAACAGAGTTATAACTAAACAAAAGCACTAATATTAATAATAAGTCTCTCACCTGTCTTGGTTAGCCCTCCTTCCATGTCTCGCCTGCACTGAACTGGTTGAAGGCAGGTCATCTGCTCCTTGCTCCTCACTGTAGAAAATAAAAAGCACATTATTTTCAACATTCAACAAGGAATCTCTTATCTTATACAGCACAGCACAGCACATATACACATATTTACAATCCAAAGAGTGTTCTTTGCAAACCCAACAAGTACAGTAAGAGTGTGACTGACTAAACATAAGCAATAAATCTCCAAAGTGCCTTTACCTTGTGTTGTTGTCATCTACAAAAGATGAAGATTCTTCTACTACTACTACTACTACTACTACTACTACTACTACTACTACTACTACTACTACTACTACTACTACTACTACTACTACTACTGTTATAAGTCGAACTACTAAAGCTAAAGTTTTGCTGGCTGGAAAAACGTGTGTTCTGCAGAAATGATCTTGTAAACAACGGATCGCTCACTTACATTCTTCTTCTACTGTTCTTTTCTGGCAGTCAACTTCCGCCTCCTTCAGCACTTCCTCTCACTTTTTTCGGCTTGATTCTAGCACAACAAATGGCCAAGATATTGATAAAAATGTAACGCCTGTCAAATTAAATCTGGCACATTTTACGCATGCGTAAAGGTTTATTTAGCATCGAATTGAAGCATCGAATTGAAATGATCCTGGTTCAGTTATTTATTGTTTTATCAACACCAAATAAAAAGTAGCGTGTAGTTTCAAGGCCACGTCATAATGCTACGTCGAAAAAAAAACGGAAATAGACTACATTTCCCAGGCAGATCACGTCAAACAACGACGTCATTCTATCGCGCCGGCGATATCAGAGTCGTCTAAGAGAGAGAAAAATCGTGATTCACATTAAGAGCAAGAATCACCCCCCCGGCCCTATACAGTATAATATACGCTTCTGCGGTGGCGGAGTTTGGTTCTGAATGTCTGCTGGACGGTGGGGGTCAGGACAGGAGAGGCTCTGCCAGAAACCTGTCTCCTGATCAGTGTTGTGTCGTCTTCAGTGAGACAGTGGAGCAGTCTGGGCTGAAAGGCCACCAGAGAGACCGTCCTGGAGAGACCAGACGTCTTAAAAGAACACGCCAACATTTTGGGGAAATTAGCTCACAGTCTTCTCCAGAGAGAGACAAGAAGATAGATACCAGTTTCCTCTCTGTGCGTTCAGTAGAAAGCTATCTGGCTGCACGGTAAATGGCTTTTATTTTTATTTTTATATACAGCGCTGTTATCCAAAGCGCTTTACAATTTTTGTTACTCAACATTTTTACCCATTCACTCACACATTCACACACCGACGGCGGAGGCGACCATGCAAGGTGCAATTAATTAGGGATTAAGTGTCTTGCTCAAGGACACATCGACACACTCTGCCCGGGAGGAGCGGGAATCGAACCGGCAACCTCCGGATTGCCAGACGACTGCTCTACCTCCCGAAGCCACTGTCGCCCCCTGCATGTTAGCCTAGCTTAGCACAATGAATGGAAGCGGGCCATGTACGGGTAGCCTTCGGGAGAGGTGTTAGTTGGACAATGCGTAGACGTAGACAACGCGGCCATGTCCGCTTCCATTCATTGTGCTAAGCTAGGCTACCGATACTGTCCGCTTCCATTCATTGTGCTAAGCTAGGCTAACGTGCAGCCAGATAGCTTTCTACTGAACGCACACAGAGAGGAAACTGGTATCTATCTTCTTGTCTCTCTCTCTGGAGAAGACGGTAAGATAATGCAAATGTTGGCGTGTTCCTTTAACAACTTGAAGAACTGAACTAAAACTGGAGTGGGGGGGGGGGGGGGTGGCGTTAGTGACTGGACTTTTCTAATGGAGACTACAGTGTTTCTGTGTTTATACGTTTTATAAGATATATACGAGTATAGGGCTGACCCGCCGATGCTTCAGAATCAATTAGAAATCTGATCTTTATTATAAGTAAGTTTGCCCATATAATGAATTTTAGTTTTTGGTCATTTGGTGCATCAACATTAACAGACAATTAAAGTAGAATCAAATGTAATGTAATATATACACTAAATTAGAATACAAATACAATAGATTATAATATAGGACAGGGATGTACAATTGTGCAGGATTGTAGTAGAATATATACACTAAATTAGAATACAAATATAGTAGAATATGTAACAGAGCTGTGCAATTGTGCATGGGTGATCGATTCAGTTGCTGCCGTGGTGATCGATTATTTTTCTACCACTCCCAAAGAAATCGGCATGAGAAATGATTTATGGAAATAATAATCCAATGTTCATTTTGAAAATCGGTTCTTCTCAACAGTTTTGTTTTTAGTTTTTAGTTTCATTTGTCACATATACACCACCGTACATTATAGTGAAAGGTTTGTTTCTGTATGACCCTCCTGAGATTGTGCAAAAGACCAAACGATATACAAAATATACTAAACTAAAATGAGGTAGATGGGAGGGTATTCACGAATGTATTCACAAAAAAAAGTAATTTATTTAATAAAAAAAATACTATAAGAGTCATTGAGCCGTCGTGACAACTGTCCGAAACCCCTTCCGTCCCGTCGCTGCATTGTTGAAACCTTGCGCACGGTGACGGAGATACAATTATTTGCTGGTAATAATATCACTGCTGCTGACGCCTCTTAAGCCTGAGAACTGCTGTTGGGGTCAGAACCTAGAAGGCCTCCTCTGACCAGCTGCACACAGCTGCCTGCCACGGCCTTATTAAGGAGGAAGAGGAAGTGAAAACACCAAATCCTCCGTATGTTTCTTTCATTCAGCCAATCACCGGCGCTGGACTGACTGACCGCACGGAGCCGGCCTTGTTGTGTTGTCCTCTGCTCTCGCTCTCCTCCGTGTCACTTCACACACTCCCCCCCCCCCCCCCCCCCCCCCCCCCCCCCCCCTCTGGTGTGTGGAAAAGCACAACTGTTGTGAATCATTTCAGTTGTAGATTGATCTCTGCACCCCCCCCCCCCCCACCAGCCCTCCCCCACCAGGCTGTCTCTCTCCCCACGACTTCTCCTAGTAGGTCACTTCCTTTCCCTGCTCCCTTAGCCGAGGGCATAATTACAAGACCCTCTCATCTGCACCTTTTTTGATGACACGGTTTACTTGCTCATATTCTTATATTCAGAGTTAATTCCATTGTTTACACTCAACTGCTTATTTCTTTTTTTTACCTTTACTATCATTCTTTTGCCTATTATGTCCTCTACTTAATTTCCCCAAGGGGATGAATAAAGGAATAGCTTATCTTATCTGATTCAGATTCCAGTTTATTGTCACTTATTTCAGTACTTTACAGCGAGAAGAGTGAACATCTATTTATTGTGTGGTCCCTCGACCATAGCAGCTTCCAATAATAAAATATTGCACATTAACATCAATAATAAACCAAATATATAAAATATTAAAACCAATAATAAAATTACAATCTGACCGGTGACAGGGGCAAGTCGTGGGAGAGACGGGAAAGTCACTTTCGCCTTTTAGCTTAGCGGCGATCAGCACCGTCGTTAGTGTGATAGTAAAGGGTTAACCTTCTGTAGTGTGGCAGTGAAAGGGTTAACCTGCTGTTGTGTGGCAGTGAAAGGGTTAACCTTCTGTGTATTGTCGCAGTGAAAGGGTTAACCGTTTGGTAGTGTGGCAGTGAAAGGGTTAAGGAGGAAGCGGAAGTGAAGGAATAGCTTATCTTATCTTATCTTATCTTATCGTATCTTATCTTATCTTATCTTATCTTATCGTATCTTATCTTATCTTATCTTATCTTATCTGGCAGCAGAGCAGGCCTCCTACATATCGGCCAGTTTGACCGGTGACAGGGGCGAGTCGTGGGAGAGACGGGGAAAGTCACTTTCGCCCTTTAGCTTCGAGAATGTATCGGCGATCAGCCGCTCTCGAGAGGAAGGAGAAAGGAACAAAGAAAGAAGGCCAGAGGAAGGATGCAAGGATGCAGAGAGAGAGAGAAGAGGGAGGAAGGAAGGATGTGTCCCTGGGAGGAGGAGGCATGTGAACGGGGGCCGAGCAGTGGTGGTGGTGGTGGCTTGTCGTTCACCCTCGGTTGTGCTGCAGATGTGCGGCGAGGGCTTCTTCGGTCAGGAGTTTTAAAAATAAAAGAGACTGCGCTGCTCCCACCACAACCCTCTACTTATTCCTCCTCCTCCTTCTCGGGGGCTTCTGGGAAATCGAGTTGGTTCTGCTCGTCGTCCCTGAGATCATCAAGCCCTCTTTTCTTTTTGCGTTCAGTGTTTTCTTGTGTGTTGGTGACCGTTGTGTTGGATGTTGTGGATATCAAAGGCACTCGCTCGCGTCGGTCCGGAGAGAGAGACAATGCTTGCTTTTCAATCGTCTCAGTGCAGCTGTGGCAGATGGGCTGCTGGTCTAAATTGGGCTACTGTGTGTTTGTGTCTCTCTTGAGTGTGTGTGTGTGTGTGTGTGTGTGTGTGTGTGTGTTGTGTGTTGTGACTGTGTGTGTGGTTGTGCGCAGTGTATGGAGTGTAGTGTTGTCACGATACTGGAATTTCGAACTTCGATACGATACCTTGAAAAGTATCGATATTCGATACCATTTTCGATACCACAGGGAAAAAGGCTCAATCTTAAAATGCAAAAAAAAAGATGAATATATATATATATAATATTTTTTAATACATTTTGCTTTTGTTGCTGGTTGATTCTCCTCAGCTTCTCTCTGGTACTATAAGAGAAGATAAATATAACACTTTTAAAACCCTTTGTTTATCTTTAGATCACACATTTAAAAATAACTAAATGATATAATCTTAAATTAAGTAAACACTGTAATCTGTGTTGCATGTACCTGACAAACTGAACTGTTTGTATTACAGTCATATTCCAACTTAACTGAATGCACATGTGTGTGTGTGGACTACTGTACTATTACAGGTATTGAAATAAACAATGCAACTTCCTTATACAAAAAAAATGTAAATGAGTATTGAAACCGTTTTAAATATTCAGAATCGATATGTATCGAAAAATCGATATTTTTGACAACACTAGTGTGTGTGTGTGTGTGACTGTCTGTGGTGTGTGCAGTGTGCACATTCTGCTGTCGTTTTAGTGTGTGTCTTTTCCTAAATGTGCTCTCATGTGTGTGTGAGTCTGTTGTCTATACTCTATGTACACCTACATTTACATTTAGCCATTTAGCTGAACGCTTTTATCCAAAGCGACTTACAAGTTCTGTACGACAAGTCATCAGGAAGGGCACAACTCAGCTGAGCTGAATAATAACAATGTTCACCTACTGTACTGCTTTCACTGTCTACAACTGCCCTACACTGTAATAATCATAGTAACCATAATTATCTTAATTTACCCACCTATTGTCGTACATATACTCTGTATGCTAGCATGTACAACAGTGCTGTATATACAGCATATTAACATTTACATGTTAATATTTACAGCATAATCATATATATATCCATATTTGTCTGAATATAACCCTTCTATATACTTATACACCTGCATATATAAGCCATAGCTCTGTATGATGGCATCATGTACAATAATGCTGTATGTATATATATATACTATATATATATATATATATATATATATATATATACTATATATATATATATATATATATATATTCTCACCGCATATATACTGTATCCACACCCGTCTGTATTTACATAGACCTTTTACATATCTGTAGATACTATATCTATATCTGTACATATCCTACTCTTACTAGTTACGCTGCTGGCCATTCTGACTACTACCATACTGTCTTTATACCTGTATCACTGTACATATTAAATTAATACTACAACTACAGACATACATCTGATTAGCACTATACACTCAGTAGTACTAATTTGTACATTTTGTACCCAGTTTAATCACCTGTACATTGTTGTATATATTGCTGTTGCACTTTGCACTCTGGTTGGATGCCAAACTTATTTTCGTTGTACTGTACTTGTGCTGCTGTGCTGTATGTATGATGACAATACATTCTAATCTAAGCTTAAATCTGCTCTCTCTCTTGTGTGTGTGTGTCTGTGCATGTGTGTGTGTGTGCGTGTGCGTGTGTGTGTGTGTGTGTGCAGGCCCAGGTTGCGTTCCTGCAGGGGGAGAGGAAGGGGCAGGAGAACATGAAGCAGGACTTGGTGAGACGGATCAAGATGCTGGAGTACGCTCTGAAACAGGAGAGGTGAGGACACGCACACACACGCACACACACACACACATACATACAGACAGTACACGCACCACACACACACACACACACACACACACAGTACATGCACACACACTCACACGTATACATGCAATTGCTTGCTCTTTACACACACACACATGCACGTGCACACACTTTATGCACACACTTAAGTCATTAAGTAACTTTAATTTATGGTGTGTGTGTGTAGTAATGTAATAATGCATGCTTGTGTGAACTCTGCTTCTCCTCGTAACGCTGCCCTCTCCTGGTGGTTTGTGTGGTTGCAGGGCCAAGCATCAGAAGCTCAAGACGGGCAGCGACCAGAGTCCAGGAGACAAGAAGCCAGAAACAGAGGCAGACGCACGTATGTATTACCTTACTCCTTATCCAGTCCGTCCTTACGTCTGTCATCCTCGGCCCCAGCAGCGCTCCAACCGACGATATCAGCCACTCGCGGAAGGATTTAGGACTCCGTTTCCAAAAGCTCCTTTCATCCGTAAAGTTCGTCCAAGCGTTTCCAAAACACGCTTCACACCAACCGCTGCCAATGCATTCTTTTCAACTCGCGTCCCCCCCCCCATCCTCATCATGTCCAGGTGTAGTAGCCAATCACGTGGCCACGTGTGGGATGTGGCCCCATGGGGAGACGGCCCGTGATGTCATACCCGCTGCTTTTAAAGTGACATACCCAGTGGGCATGAAGAATGAAATTAAAGATATACGCACAAATATGAATAAAACAAACATAATGAGACGTTTGGCATCAAACAGTGTTTTATTGAATCGGAGAATATTATATTCAAATGTATTGTCATCATGCAGCACGAGTACAGTACAACCAAAAGAAGTTTGGCATCCAACCAGAGTGCAAAATGTAGCGGTAAAGTGCAACAGCAATATACAATGTAGTAGTGGTAGGTAGTGAAAGGGTTAACCGTCTGTAGTGTGGTAGTGAAAGGGTTAACCGTCTGTAGTGTGGTAGTGAAAGGGTTAACCGTCTGTAGTGTGGTAGTGAAGGTTAACCTTCTGTAGTGTGGTAGTGAAAGGGTTAACCTTCTGTAGTGTGGGAGTGAAAGGGGTTAACCTTCTGTAGTGTGGTAGTGAAAGGGTTAACCTTTCTGTAGTGTGGGAGTGAAAGGGTTAACCTTCTGTAGTGTGGTAGTGAAAGGGTTGACCTTC
>NC_140165.1:315360844-315397097 GCF_963971535.1 Notolepis coatsorum
CAGTCACTAAGTCAGTCAGTCAGTCAGGCAGTCAGTCACTCAGTCAGTCACTCAGTCACTCAGTCAGTCAGTCAGTCAGTCAGTCAGTCAGTCAGTCACTCAGTCACTCAGTCAGTCAGTCACTAAGTCAGTCAGTCAGTCAGGCAGTCAGTCAGTCAGTCACTCAGTCAGTCACTCAGTCACTCAGTCAGTCAGTCACTCAGTCAGTCCACTCAGTCACTCAGTCAGTCAGTCACTAAGTCAGTCAGTCAGTCAATCAGTCACTCAGTCAGTCAGTCAGTCAGTCAGTCAGTCACTCAGTCAGTCACTCAGTCACTCAGTCAGTCAGTCACTAAGTCAGTCAGTCAGTCAATCAGTCACTCAGTCAGTCAGTCACTATAATTGAAAACAGGTACATATACGTAGAACCACAACCAGCAGAAACTCTGCTAACTACTGCGTCAAAATAACATAATGGGAGAAACACTCACTGTAACAATTACTCAGGAACTAGCCCAGTAATATCAGCAGTCGAAGACTTATTTCCAAGTGGAATAAATATGCAGAGTACCTTATTGTCTCTTGTCTCTCTCTCTCTCTCTCTCTCTCTCTCTCTCTCCCTCTCTCTCTCTCTCTCTCTCTCTCTCTCTCTCTCTCTCTCTCTCTCTCTCTCTCTCTCTCTCTCTCTCTCTCTCTCTCTCTCTCTCTCTCTCACACACTATTACTCTCTCTCATTATTGCTTTCTCTTGCTTTCTCTCTCTCTCCCCCCTCTTGCTTCTTGCTCGCTCTCTCTCTCTCTTTCACTATTGCTTACTCTCTCTCACTATTGCTTTCTTTCTCTTGCTTTCTCTCTCTCTCACTCTTGCTCTTTCTCTCCCCCCTCTTGCTTTCTCTCTCTCTCCCCCTCTTACTTTTTCTCTCTCTCCCCCCTCTTACTTTTTCTCTCCCTCTCTCTCTCTCTCTCCCTCTCTCTCCCTCCCTCTCTCCCTCCCCCCTCTCTCCCCCTCCCCCAGACCCCGGTATAGAGAGCAGTGCTCTGATTGGCCACGAGGACAGTGTGTGGGGCCTGGCGTTCTCCGAGCCGCTCCACCGCCTGGCGTCCTGCGCGGCCGACGGCACCGTGCGGCTCTGGGACCCGCAGAGCTCCGCCCCCTGCCTGTCCGTCTTCAACAAGGAGAGAGGTAAGCTCCGCCCCCCTGCCTGTCCGTCTTCAACAAGGAGAAAGGTAAGCTCCGCCCCCCTGCCTGTCCGTCTTCAACAAGGAGAAAGGTAAGCTCCGCCCCCCTGCCTGTCCGTCTTCAACCAGGAGAAAGGTAAGCTCCGCCCCCTGCCTGTCCGTCTTCAGCATTAAATAGCAAACACTAGTTATTTAAGTACAGTGTTTAACCCCTTAAAACTGAGCGGTCCGGTACAAGAACGTATTAATTAAGGTTGCGTTTCTTTTTCAAATGTAGCCAAGAGTAAGGACCCCAACCCTGTCAAAACAGCAGTCAAAGTGTATATTTTCGGGGCGCCCTCGTGGTGCATACCATAGTGCCTCGCGCACCTACGCGGCCGACCCGGGTTCGATCCCAGCTCCCGTCGTTATTTGTCGCATGTCCTCCCCACCTCTCCTCCCGTTCGCCCTCTCCTCTGTCGGTCCTGCGTGACCAATAAAGCTGTAAAAATGCTAAAAAATTATTAAAAAAAATTAAAAAGTGTAATATTTTCAGCACGTTTGTTTACCAATGATTTTAAGTGTTATTAGTGAAATATGAGTTCATAGAAATCTCAGCGTATCGAGTCGGGTTGAAAAAGGCGCTTTTTGGCGTGAGGACTCAATGTTGGATACACTAACTCCAAGCACCCGAGCAGCGAGAGATCTCCATATAAATTACATCCAAGAGAGTGTCAAAGCCCAATTGATCGTTGTAAGTTTTTCGGGTTGTTTCCATCTCATGGCAAACAATTCTGGCTGCTGTGATTTGTATGGGAGCTGGTAACGGGGAGATATCATTTAGGATTAGTGTTGTTGCAGAAAGTGGAATTGTCAGGTTACATTTACATTTAGTCATTTAGCTGAACGCTTTTATCCAAAGCGACTTACAAGTTCTGTACGACAAGTCATCAGGAAGGGCACAACTCTATCAGCTGAGTAACAATGTTCATCAAGTGTTGAGTGCTACAGTGTAGGTTAGTTTATTATATTAGGACAAGTGCATGACAGTACGGTTAGTTAGGGTTAGATTATTTTTTATTTTTCATTTTTTCAGATAATGGTTGAAGAAGTGCGTCTTTAGTCGACGGCGAAAGATTGGACGTGTTTCGGCTGTTCTAACTGGGGTGGGTAGTTCATTCCACCATTGTGGGGCAAGGACTGAGAATAGGCGACTTCTCTTTGATGACCCTCCCGGAGCTCGGATAGGAGTAGGTCTGAGGCGGCCAGAAGATGCAGAGCGTAGGGGTCTTGAGGGTGTGTAGTTAGAGACCATTGACCGGAGGTAGGCGGGAGCGGTTCCCTTGTCCCTATGTCCGAAAGTTGAGTGGTTATGGATTTCCAAAATCTAGCCACCGGTGGACATTCCCAGAACATGTGCATATAGGTGCCACTAGTGGCCCCTAGAGCGCACAGGGTGCACCGCGAGTCGGCCACCAAACCCGTAGCACACAGCTTCCTAGGTGTGAGATACATCCTGTGAATATAATTAAAGTTATACTTGTTGGTGATTATTAGGGTTACGGGAAGCCAATGTGACATTAGTCCAGACATCATCCCAATCAAACTCAGGATCCAATTCTGGAATGTCCTCTCGCCAAACTAGATTAGATTAGATTAGGTTGTACTTTATTGTCATATTTGCATACAACAAGATTTGGGACTCAAAAACTCAAGGTGCAGTAATAAAATAAAAATAAAAGAGAAACATATAAAATACTATACAGAAACATTAAATACTAAACAATAAGACAATGTTACAGTCCTGTACAATATACAAAATAACAACAATACATAAATAACAATCACACAGTGTCAGACGGTAGTGGGTGGGTATTGCACTGTGGATATTGCACATCAGGATGTTGCACAGTGTTGGAGGAGGAGTGGGAAAGGTGAGTTATTAGTGCATGTTAGAGTTCAGGGTAGGGCTGGGCAATATAACGATAACGATAATTATCGCTATATATTTTAATAATCTATATCTAAAAAAAAATGATTTTTTTAATTTAATTTTTAACTTTTTTTGTGACCTGCAACAGGGCAGTTTTAAAACCAGAGACAGTGGACAGACTTGTCTTTCTTGCCTGCAACTTAAAGTAATGGCTTTGCTTGTCCAACTGACAAGACTGACCAAATTGAGATTTATTTTTCTCTTGTCCATTTATTTTGTTTGCTTTCTAATTTAAAATACAGTTTGAAACCGTCTGTACACAGTAGGCTATGTGTGCTAGCAGAACTAGACTCCAGTCACGAGTCACAGTGCACATGTGTGGTGGTTTGTCCACCAAAAAAGCGCCAAAAGATCGAAAAGAAACTAGCAGAGCCAGAACTGTTCAACTCTCCTGGAGCCACAGCCAGCAGAGAAGCCTGTTTACTTTCGCTTTTAAACCAGCTGCAGCCTGAGAACTGGAGTGTGAGAGGCTGTAACACTAAAGATGGCGGCAATGACAAAGAATTGCTGCAAAATAAACATACATCTGTTGAAAAAAAAAATATTTTTTTTATATATACTTATAACAATATCGATAATATCGAATATTGAGTGATATTCAATATCGTTATCACAATATCATTTTTGGCCATATCGCCCAGCCCTAGTTCAGGGTGGTGATGGCTCTGGGGAAGAAACTGTCTCTGAGCCTGTTTGTTCTGCTCCGATGCACCTGTGACGCCTGCCCGGTGGCAACAGGTCGAACTATATCTATATCTAACTAAACTATATTTAATGATAGGTTCTTGTATAAGAGTGTATAGAAATCTGAAACAAAGCCCCTTGAGGTTGTTCTGTCTCCATTTAAAAAAAGGGGGGGGGGGTGTGGATGTAGCGGCTGAGCCCACGGAACCCCCATGGCGCCCTGAGCGCCGCCCTTCTGATATTCTATATTCTATAATCATATTTCAAATGGAATGTGTCCGGATGGCAGAATTCAGTACTGTATCTACAAAAAACCCTGTAAATCATCTGCCCTTTATTCATTTGCTTAGATTCTTTTGTGCACGTGATCTCAAGAAGGTGCTGAAGGAGCTCAGTGGCCGGCCCTTACCATTTTGCATGTATGGTAAATCTTTTGTCAAAGATGAACACATTTAATTGATATTCTCCTTTTGGTTCGTTACAATTCACTCAAGCCTAGTAACCGACACAATATTTCTGACACTGGGAATGTGTATTTTTAGGTGAATTTTCTCAAAATATGGCACAACACACACACACACACGCCACACACAGTGGAACAGAGGGCAGAGCGGTCATGTATTGGACAATGATGCGTCCGTTTCTCAGAATCAGAAAGGTCTTAGTAACACGTGGTAATTCCACATACAAGGAGTTTGTCTTGGTCGTTTGGTGCATCAACATTAACAACAGACGATAAAAGTAGAATAAAATAAAATGGAATATATAAACTATATTAGAATAGAAATACAATATAATATAGAACAGGGCCGTACAATTGTGCAGGATGTAGTAGAATATAAATACACTCAATTTGAATCATTTGAATAAATAAACTAAGCGCGGGACCCAAAGCTTTCACTGCAGAAAAGAAAAAAGAAAAAGTTAAATATTGTATTATTCTTTTTAAACACATGGTGGCGCTGGCGCGCTGTCATAAGTGGCTCTGCATCCCTATATACCACTGTGGTTCATCACTCTGTCGACTGTAATCCCACCGTTTACAGCTGGCCTGACCACGTGGAAACCGTCGGTAGTGTGATAGTAAAGGGTTAACCTTCCGTAGTGTGGCAGTGAAAAGGGTTAACCTGCTGTGAATTGTCGCAGTGGAAAGGGTTCACCGTTTGGTAGTGTGGCAGTGAAAGGGTTAACCTGCTGTGAAAGGGTTAACCGTTTGGTAGTGCGGCAGTGAAAGGGTTAAAATGATCCGCTCGACACACGAAACAACAAGGAGGCTCAATAACAACATAACTTTATTAATGTCACACCCCGTGAAGGAACACCAACACACACACACCCGTCGGAGTTCCTCGCAGGAGAAAAGGTCCGTGGAATGTCGACCTTCCTTTGTGTGTGTGCCTTGTTGCACAACAGGTGGTACAGTCGTCTTAGTTATCAGAGCAGGATCTCTTGAACGGGTCATATGAGCCGTCGCTCAAAGTTCTTGTTCCTTCCTGTAGTTCCAGTCGGTGTGTGGAAACCACTGTTTGCTCTCTCTCTCTCTCTCTCTCTCTCTCTCTCTCTCTCTCTCTCTCTCTCTCTCTCTCTCTCTCTCTCTCTCTATCTCTGTGTCTCTCTCTGTCTCTCTTTCTTTCTTTCTCTGTCTCTTTCTTTCTCTGTCTCTCTCTCTGTCTCTCTGTCTATCTCTGTATCTCTCTCTGTGTCTCTCTCTCTCTGTCACTATCTCTGTCTCCCTCCGTCTCTCTCTCTCTCTCTCTCTCTCAAATTCAAATTCAAATTCAAATAGGCTTTATTGGCATGAAATATCAACATACTTATTGCCAAAGCAAGTCCAACATACAAACAATAACATATATATTATTAAGCAATAAAACATACCATAATATTAGCAATAATCTCTCTCTCTCTCTCTCTCTCTCTCTATCTATCTCTGTGTCTCTCTCTGTCTCTCTTTCTTTCTCTGTCTCTCTCTGTCTCTCTTTCTTTCTCCGTCTCTCTCTGTCTCTTTCTTTCTCTGTCTCTCTCTCTCTGTCTATCTCTCTCTCTCTCTCCTGTGTCTCTGTCTCTCACTCTCTCTCTCTGTCTATCTCTGTATCTCTCTCTGTGTGTCTCTCTCTCTCTCTCTCTGTCACTATCTCTGTCTCTCTCTCTCTCTCTGTCTCTCTCTGTCTATCTTTGTATCTCTCTCCGTCTATCTCTGTATCTCTCTCTGTGTGTCTCTCTCTGTTTCAATTCAATTCAAAGGGGCTTTATTGACATGGGAAACATACGTTTACAAGCCATTGTTAAAACAAACTAAACAAAGCAAAACAGTCTCTGTCCGTCTCTCTCTCTCTCTCTCTCTCTCTGTATCTCGCTCTCTATCTCCCTCTCTTCTCTCTGTATCCCTCTCTCTCTTCTCTCTGTATATCTCTCTCTCTCTCTGTATCTCTCTCTCTGTATCTCTCTCTATCTCTCTCTCTCTGTATCTCTCTCTGTATCTCTCTCTCTATCTCCCTCCCTCTCTCTCTCTCTCTTCTCTCTCTCTGTATCTCTCTATCTCCCTCTCTCTCTCTCTCTCTCTGTATCTCTCTCTGTATAACACACACAGAACAACACACACAGAACAACACACACAGAACAACACACACACACACACTACAGCTCAGTAGATTTATGCCGCTGATAGCTGGTCTCAGGCAGCCAGCCCTCCAGATGACCATCAGTCATGGTGGAACGGTATTTGGATTCTTCATGTGGGAAAAGCCCGACGACTCACATGAATAAGTCAAGCCAAGAAATGCTGTCAGCGAGGCTCTGCAGCTCACTTCCTCGTGTTGGGATGCCCAAACGGTAGATAAAGGGTCAGACCTGTCAGCAGGTGCTGGTTGACTGTGACCGACTCGTTTAGTAGTTTAGTTTACAATCACCCCCCCCCCCCCCCCCCCCCGAGAAGTGCGTCCTTGCACGTTATTTCATCCACGCATGCACTTTCCCAGGGTTAAGGCACCGAGATCCCACCCCCATTGCTACTTGAACCTGGATACAGATTCACAGGGCAGTGAGATCCCACCGCTGTCACCAATGTAACTGAGTGCATTTGAACCTGGGACCATAGGATCGACCGGCCGGCCGCGCTAACCAGCTGAGCTAAAGGGTCAGACCCATTAGCAGGTGCTGGTTGACTGTAGTTTACACACTAACCAGCTGAGCTAAAGGGTCAGACCTGTTAGCAGGTGCTGGTTGACTGTAGTTTACACACTAACCAGCTGAGCTAAAGGGTCAGACCTGTTAGCAGGTGCTGGTTGACTGTAGTTTACACACTAACCAGCTGAGCTAAAGGGTCAGACCTGTTAGCAGGTGCTGGTTGACTGTAGTTTACACTAACCAGCTGAGCTAAAGGGTCAGACCTGTTAGCAGGTGCTGGTTGACTGTAGTTTACACACTAACCAGCTGAGCTAAAGGGTCAGACATGTTAGCAGGTGCTGGTTGACTGCGATCGACTCGTCAGTCACACTCATGCGGCAACCGCTAAAACAATCACTTTAAACAAAATGTCACTTTAAAAATGGAAAGTCACTTTAAAGGAAGGAGGTACTGTATAGTTTAGATTAGGGATGTCCGATATTATCGGCCGATATTGGCATTAAAATGTGATATCGGAAAATATCTGTATAGTTTTTTTTTTTTAGATCATATTTTTTTTCTTTTTGTTTCTCTATAACCTTTATTTATATTTAAGAGTTGGACAATATCGGTATATCGGTATCGGTAAAAAAGCCAACATCGAGCATCCCTAGTTTAGATACATTGAGAGCTTAAATTGTATATTGTATAGTAGTGTTTCTCAGGAACTTCGCATGTATTTTTTTTATCATGCATATCTTGTGTCTTACCTATTTAATTTTTTTTCTATGCCTATTTTATTATTGTATGTTGCACAATCGATGCGGGCATGACCACCCGCATTTCACTGTCTGCCCTGGTATGTATGTGACAAATAAACCTCTTGATTCTTGACGCCACCTAGAAGCAAATATCCTCTCGGATCTTATCAGACGTGGGTCCATGACCTCGTGTGTCTATTTGAGAATCCCTTCTCCTGACCTCTCCTCCGTCCCCCCCCTCTCAACAGAGCACGGCACGCCCACCTCGGTGGCCTTCGTCACCACTGACCCCAACCAGGTGGTGGCGTCGTTCGACGGCGGCGACACGCTGCTCTACGACCTCAACACGGAGCAGAGCATCATGGTCCTGGAGACGCAGACCAAGGACGGTAGGTGCCGGAGTCTGGACGTCTCTCACACGCCTGGGGGAGGTGGGAAGAGAGAACCAGGGTGGGGGATGAACGCCTACCACGACATCCGCTGTGTGGATAGAGGAAGGATGAGTGTCAGTCGGATCAGTTGTGGGCTAGTGATGCACCGATGTGAAAATTGTGGCCGATACCGATAACCGATATTAATATTGCTGTTCTGGCCGATACCGATATTTACCGATGTCGATATCTCTGTATAGAAAACACTTTTTTATGATAATCAGATAAAGAGCTATTTTCAGAAATTACTGATATTTTTTAACAATTTAAGATCAAAACATGTTAAAAAAAATTTAAATCACTATTCACTATCACACTACAGAAGGTTAACCCTTTCACTACCACACTACAGGTTAACCTGTTCACTACTACACTACAGAAGATTAACGCTTTCACTACCACACTACAGAAGGTTAACCCTTTCACTACCACACTACAGAAAGTTAACTTTTCACTACCACACTACAGAAGGTTAACCCTTTCACTACCACACTACAGAAGGTTAACCCTTTCACTATCACCCTACAGAAGGTTAACCCTTTCACTACCACACTACAGAAGGTTAACCCTTTCACTACCACACTACAGAAAGTTAACTTTTCACTACCACACTACAGAAGGTTAACCCTTTCACTACCACACTACAGAAGGTTAACCCTTTCACTACCACCCTACAGAAGGTTAACCCTTTCACTACCACACCACAGAAGAAAGTCTGTAAAAATCTGCAATGCCATCAAACAGCGACCTCTAGTATTACACTTTGTTTACATTTAAGTGAATGTGAATGAGAGAGAATGAATGTCCCTAAACTGACTGACTTGACGCTGATCTCTGTGTCTCTGCCTCCGTCTCTCCCTCCGCTCTATCGCCCCCCGCAGGCAGCGAGGTGATAAACCGCGTCGTCAGTCATCCGACCGAACCCGTCTCCATCACTGCACACGAGAACAGGACCATCCGTTTCCTAGACAACAAGACGGGTGTGTATCTCTCTGTCTCTGTCAAACCTGGAGAGGATGGTGTCGTCATAGAAACGCATTTGAAAATGGCTCCGCCCCCTCGGAGACACGTTGCCTTTGTAAGCAGTGTCGTTTGTCTCGGCAGGGACACTGGGGGCGTGGCCCCTCCTCCTCTTCTGGGGGCGTGGCCCCTCCTCCTCATCCTCTTCTGGGGGCGTGGCCCCTCCTCCTCATCCTCTTCTGAATTTCTTCCAGAAATGGAAGTTATTTGTGTATATATATTTTTAAAAGGCTCTTATATCCTGTCTGTAAAGAAATGATTGAGAATGAATTCCCCATCATTAACCCTTTCACTACCACACTACAGAAGGTTAACCCTTTCACTACCACACTACAGAAGGTTAACCCTTCACTACCACACTACAGAAGGTTAACTATTTCACTACCACACTACAGAAGGTCAACCCTTTCACTATCACACTACAAAGGGTTAACACTTTCACTACTAGTACTAGTGTGGTAGTGAAGGGGTTAACCTTCTATAGTGTTAAAGGTAAAAATCTGTAATGGCGTCAAACAGCGACCTCTAGGTGAAAGAGCACCGCTCGGTAATGCACTTTGTTTACATTTAGGCCTTGTCCAGACTAAAACGATTTTGATCTTTTTCGTTTTCATTTAGTTTTCATTTAAAAAAAGGTTTCCGTAAAAACGAAAACGTCTCAAGAAATAAGTGCGTGCCACAAATTTACAAAATAAACGTCTTTCCTGTTTTAGACGTCGCTCTTTTATTTTGAAAACCCCAGACTGGAAGTGTTGTCGTTGTTTTCGTTAACTTGAGCTAACGTAACGTTAGTTTTCCAAAGGAGTGGAGCGAGAGACCGAGACCGCGGCTCAAACTACCTGTGTTGTATTAAAGTAATTGATTGATGTTTAACTTTAAATACAGACAACGTTTGTTGTCTGTATTTAACGTTACCTCAGGATACCACTGTCTATTGTATTTAGTTGGTTAGCTATTTAGTTAATGTTGATAGCATTTGAATAGCATCAGTGCTAGCTAGCTGGCTGGCTACAGCTCAACACCAGCCATGGGGATACTGTTTACTAAATGATGGAGGCTTTTTAATCGTCAAGGTAAGAGAGGATTTGTCATGATCAACTGAAGGCGTATGCTATGGAACAGTATGTGCATGGCTACTACTTGGGTTTTCAGAAAAGGTACATTTAGCTGTAAAAGCCAGATCAAGCTCAATAGCTTCTGTAACACTGTTAAGGGAGATGTCAATCTGTTGTCGACGGTGGTTGTGATGTTGGCTGAGTTTGCACATGCGAGTTAAGGGAGAAGTGGGCTATCGCGTCATCGGTTCAGGAAAAGACTCGTATCGCTTGTAAAGACGGCCACGCAATGGGGAGTGTCTTCAGAATTGCGCACTCTGGAAGCCGGTTTAGGAAAAAATAGCGTCTTCAGGCTGCCACAACGCAGTTCCGTGTGGATGAAAGGTGCATACGATCAAATACTTTGACTGATGATACGACCGAAATCGGTTTTCGTCTGGACATGGCCTGGCTTATACAATAGTCAAGTGACCTAACTGACTGGCTCCCCCGTTGTGTTGTGTTGTGTGTTGTGTCGCTGCCGGGTCCGGCTTGACTAGTCTGTGGGTCTCGGTGTTGTTTGTGTTTGTTCTTCTGATGTGTGCTTAGTTCAGTGGGTACACAGGGGAGGGCTCGCTGCTGCCGGCCACGCCTCAGGCTCTGCCAAGAGACGGTCTGGAGACACTCGGACTGACCTCCAGCCCACACGTCAGATCAAAACACAAGATGTAAAAACAAAGCACAAATAGCCAGCAGGGCACTTTAGTCTAGAGGTCGCTGTTTTCTTTTGTTTATATAGCATTACCCGGTTCTACCTTTTTTATAAGTTTTATATTTTGAATTAATTTTGCTAAAACCTTGCCACCCAATCCTGTTATGTTGTGGTCGACTCAATAACTTCTATATCGATGGCCCCCCGAAGAACAAAACATGCATAAACTGCATTTAAAAAAAAGTGTGGAAAATCTGCACTTTGCGAGGCACTAATAATACCTGGTCGGTATTGTTGACACGTAATATACTGTAGTCCAAAAACTGGTTTATTTTATTGGGTATCCTTAAATAATAGCATTCTGCAAGAAAACAACACGAAAACAACAATGTGAATTTTTCAGATTGGAGGTTTTTTTGTTCTTCGGTTAAGATTTCATATTAGATCCATAGATCCACTTGTGATCCTTCTGAACGGGGATACCCATGATGCATTTGGTTTTGTTTTGTGTCCATGCAGGCAAAGTGGTCCACTCCATGGTGGCCCACCTGGACGCCGTCACCTGCCTCACGACGGACCCTAAGGGCACTTACCTCGTCTCCGGCAGTGAGTATCGAATAAACACCAATCGTTTATACATCTACACACAGTACATCTACACACAGTACATCTACACACTAGGGCTGTCCCCGACTAAGGATTTGGATGGTCGACTATGATTGGCCAAAATGTGCCGTTAGTCGACTATTGACTCGACAAAAAAAAAGTATAATATTTGTTACTTTTTTTTATTATATATATATATATATTTTTTTTTGAATTTTGTATCATTCCATTTGGGCTGTGGGGGGTGAAGCTTAATGTCTGTAGGAGTTGACTGAAGGCTTCTTGTCCTCTGCAAAAGCATGCAATTGGTCCACTGATGGATACAGGCTACTCACAAGGTAAAAAAAATCATGTCACATCACTCCCATTTTGGTATTCCTGCACTGGCTCCCGGTACACTACAGAATTCACTTCAAAGTCCTCACTTTCACTTTCAGAGCACTTCACGGTCAGGCCCCTATCTACATCACGGAACTCATCCATCCCTACACCAACACCCGCTCACTCAGATCTGCCGATCAGCACCTCCTAGTGATCCCCAGGTCCAGGCTAAAAACAAGGGGTGATCGAGCCTTCGAGGTGACAGCACCAAGGCTCTGGAACGCTCTCCCCCTGGACCTGCGAACTGCCCCCTCTGAGAACTCGTTTAAAAAACAACTAAAAACACATTTGTTCAGGCAGGCTTTTAATCACACATAGGCGCCTTTTTCTGTTCTATAGTGTTGTTTTAATTAGTGACTCATGATTTTATCCAAATTCTTTTATTCTACTTTTTCTATCTGGTTTCACTGTTTTTAACTGCTGTTTGTCTGTTGTCATTTATTTCTGATTTTGTTTTTATTGTGTTTTTATATTAAGATGTAGTGTAAAGCACCCTGTGCATTCGTGCTGTGAAGGGTGCTCTATAAATAAAGGTCATTCATTCATTCATTCATTCATTCATTCATTCATTCATTCATTCATTCATTCATTCATTCATTCACATCTTGATATTTGTCTAGTCTAGTGTGTTCATTAGATGGGTGAAATCCTCTTTCTGTGCCTCTGTGCCTGTTTTCTTAGGCAGTTAGCCTCTGGTATGCGTGCCATTAGCGTTAGCCACGCTTCTAGGCCTCTTTTATTTTGGAAAGAATGATAAAATAAAATAATTATAATAATTATAAAAAAATAAATTATATTCGACTAAGAGGTTGGCCAGTCGACTACGGCTCCTTTCGACCGACTAATCGACTAATAGGGGTCAGCCCTACTACACACAGTACATCTACACACAGTACATCTACACACACAGTACATCTACACACAGTACACAGTACATCTACACACAGTACATCTACACACAGTACATCTACACACAGTACAACTACACACAGTACAACTACACACAATACATCTACACACGGTACATCTACACACAATACATCTACACACAGTACATCTACACACAATACATATTTGTACTTTAGTTTAGTTTTGTATATTGTATATTTTGTATAGTGTTTCTTTCGCCTTTTAAGAGTTGTGCTCACCCGCGGCTCCGTCTCCGCTCTGTCGCCCCCTGCAGGCCACGACTGCTCGGTGCGCCTGTGGATGCTGGACAACAGGACGTGCGTGCAGGAGATCACGGCCCACAGGAAGAAGCACGACGAGGCCATCCACGACGTGGCCTTCCACCCCTCGCAGCCCTTCATCGCCAGCGCCGGGGCGGACGCACTCGCCAAGATCTTCGTCTGAGGGCGGCCCCCGCGACGCCGGAATTCTAGTGAGAGACTGGGAGAGAGGAGTCTAATACAATAATTATTACTCATAATAATAATAATAATGAACTTTATTTGTATAGCACCTTTCATAGAGGAATTGCAGCCCAAAGTGCTTCACAGCAGTGATGTAGACACAAAATAGACATAAAAATTGGCATAATTATCGACAGGCATCAAATGAGCAGAGAATTGATCATAAAAACCTCCCAGAAGATTTGTAATAAAAAATCAATCTGTCGTTAAAATCTATGAAAAAGATAAAAAGTTAATAGATTTCTTATTGATTATGATAGATTATAGATCAAATCTATAAAAGAAAATCTATTAGCATGTTTCTGACTAAATAAAAGCAATGTAAAAGTGCAGACATAGAATGAGTCTAGGGGAGAGGAGGGAGGAGTCTAGAGAGAGGGGAGGAGTCTAGAGAGGGAGTGGGGTCTAGAGAGGGAGGGAGGCGTCTAGGGAGGGGAGGAGTCTAGAGAGGGTGGGAGGAGTCTAGAGAGGGAGGGGAGGAGTCTAGAGACTGGGAGGGGGGGTCTAGAGAGGGATGGGGAGGAGTCTAGAAAGGGTGGGAGAAGTCTAGAGAGCAGGGATGTGATTTCTCCGTTTTTAACCGGATTTCCGGTTTTCTGACCTAAAATCATGATACAAAAATATTCATATATTAACACTTTGGCTGCCAGGAGCCGTGTTAAAGCGTCATTCCCGGCCATGCTCAAGTTGCCGAGGACGCTTTACAGAGTCTTTAATATCAATATTTCAAAAATCTGGAATCGGATTCATATTTCCTCTCCGCTGGCCTGAGATCCACCAGGAGGACCCACTGAGCTCTCTGGCGGTTCAGGAGCGCCATCTGGTGGCCGATCGGCGCAATCGCTTAACAGGAAGCGCAGTAGAGGTTTTGCTGGTCGGCCGTATTACTTCCGGGCACTCGGTATAGGTTCAGGCACTCTAGCTCGTCACACTAAATAGCGATCGATTGCCAATAACTCGATAAACAACATGATTTGGACGTATATACCATTATACAAGCTGGAGATGGACCGGGTAAATCGCCATCCCATAATGATAAAATTTCTACTCTACGATGATCGCCCAACGGCGCGCGGAGACTGGGGTGAGTTTTAGCGTGTAAAATTACCGTCTTCGATACTAGCTGCTATTATCAACATTTGACCCACATTAGATGATTGGTATAACGCTGCCCACGGAATTATAAACGCCCCCTCGCCCATCCGGTCAACATCAGATGACGTGTAGTAACTTCTAGAAGTACGTCTAGTTGGAATTTTTTATATCGCGCTGATTGCCATCAAACTGTATTTCATCATCAATATAATGCATTTGGGGCTATATATCACGTTCTGGGGAAAGCTGCAGAAAGAGATGAAAACATACTTATACATTAGACCATACTTTACTATGAATATGTGAATGAAAAACTTTAACGTTGCTACACAATGAACAATACATATAGGACTTTGAATGGGCCCTAATAATGGCAATGTAGCAATAGAATTTAAAAAGTTATAGCCCTGCAAAGAAGGGGACTTTCTCCATAGACAAATAGAGCTGGCAATCTATGGTATATCATGAATTTAACCCATGGCAGCCAAAGTGTTAAAACAAATTTAATTTTTTTTTTTTTTATATTGAGCTTTATGTATGTTTTGATTATTTTTCCACCTGGTCTAAGCGAAACGCGAAAGCAACATTTATCACACCTGCTATTCTTGCATAACAGATTTTCATTGGCTATCGATAATGTTAGCAGTTTTGTTGAGTGGCGATGCTGTAACGACGTCAACACACTAGGAAACACACTAAGGTCGCTTTCACATATAGTTTGGTGGACTCGGTGCGATTCGGAGGGGGGGAAGTTGCAACATTGTTGCATTCTTCATTTGGTTCGGTTTGCTTTCACACTGCAATTTGACAAGTGCACCAACCTTTCTGAACAATGTCACGCGATCGAAAAGGGCGTCTCGTCTATTGGATATATAGAATCCCAAAAACAGGCTTCGGGGACGGCTCTACAGCGCACATACACACACACACCACATTATTCTGCGAAGCAGCCCAGCGCACACACACACACACACATACACCACATTATTCTGCGAAGCAGCCCAGCGCACATACACACATACACCACATTATTCTGCGAAGCAGCCCAGCCCAGCGCACACACATACACACACATACACCACATTATTCTGCGAAGCAGCCCAGCCCAGCGCACACATACACCACATTATTCTGCAAAGCAGCCCAGCCCAGCGCACACATACACCACATTATTCTGCGAAGCAGCCCAGCCCAGCGCACACATACACCACATTATTCTGCGAAGCAGCCCAGCCCAGCGCACACATACACCACATTATTCTGCGAAGCAGCCCAGCCCAGCGCACACATACACCACATTATTCTGTGAAGCAGCCCAGCGCACACACATACACACACATACACCACATTATTCTGTGAAGCAGCCCAGCGCACACACATACACACATTATTCTGTGAAGCAGCCCAGCGCACACACATACACCACATTATTCTGTGAAGCAGCCCAGCGCACACACATACACACACATACACACATTATTCTGCGAAGCAGCCCAGCGCACACATACACACACATACACACATTATTCTGTGAAGCAGCCCAGCGCACACATACACACACATACACACATTATTCTGTGAAGCAGCCCAGCGCACACACATACACACACATACACACATTATTCTGCGAAGCAGCCCAACGCACACATACACACATACACACATTATTCTGCGAAGCAGCCCAACGCACACATACACACATACACACATTATTCTGTGAAGCAGCCCAGCGCACATACACACACATACACACATTATTCTGTGAAGCAGCCCAGCGCACACACACACGCATACACACACATACACCACATTATTCTGCGAAGCAGCCCAGCGCACACACACACGCATACACACACACACACCACATTATTCTGCGAAGCAGCCCAGCGCACACACATACACACACACACACCACATTATTCTGCGAAGCAGCCCAGCACACACACATTATTCTCATATATTGCTGAAATGCTGACGCAGTTTTTTTTAACTTTGATGTGACATTGGTCAATTGTTCGATTGAAGCCCATTGCCATCATTCTCTCGCTAAACAACTTGTACACCTCGTTGTTTTTGTGAGTGGCCACAAGCGGCTGTTTAATTAGCTCGTCTGACCATATTTCCTCATTCGCCCACGTCTGTCCACGAGACATGTTCCACACGTGCTTGTTTTGCAGTGCGCGCCGCGGAGGGAGGGGAGGACTCTAGAGAGGAAGGGGAGGAGTCTAGAGTGGGAGGGAGGAGTCTAGAGAGGGTGGCAGGAGTCTAGAGAGGGGGGAAGGGGGAGTACAAAGTGCTTTTCTTTTTTCTTTTTTTTTTAGCCGAAAGTGAATTTCCACACCACACATGCTCTGGACAAATCGTTACTAAAGGTTTGCCTGTTTTCAGAAATGTGCAATTCCAATTAGCTGTTGGTCTAACATTAACCTCTCTCTGTACCCCCCCCCCCCCCCAGAGTCCTACATCCACAACTGGGGCCAAAAGAGACTGAAGAATGGACAGACCTCAACTGCGCTCTCCCACACACACACACACACACACACACACACACACACACATACACACACACTATGCTTTGTCCTGCACCCCACTGGCTGGGTCATCGCCACAGGACGCCCATAATTCCCACGATTCCTTGCTGTCCTCCATGATGCCTCAGTGACTTGTTGTAATACTAACCATACCGCTTTTTTATAACTTTAAAAGTTCTCGGCTGCTGTGTTTTTTTTTTTTTTTTTTTTTTTTTTTTTTTTTAGTACGGTTTGGACGAACACTTTTCTACACTACAATATTATAGGCTTCTGCTCCGTCAGTCGGTCGGTCCTTCCGCCACCGGGTTGTTATTGTTACTATTATTATTATTACGAGGCCACTGTGTGATGTTTGTGTGCTCCACCTGCTGACACTACTCCTCTCACACACTGTGTGTATATATATATATATATATACACCTGCGCGTACGCACACTCTCTCCACGCACACCGCACACAAACGCACACCGCCGCATCGGTCTCCTGAGAAGTCTCTTTTCTTTCCTAGATGTACGTAGCTCGGCTCGCTTAGGTTCACGTTCACAGGCGACGGGGGGGGGGCTCAGGAGGTAGAGAGCGGTCGGTCGTCCAGGGGAATCGGTTAAAAAGGTTCCCGGTTCGATTCCAGCAGCTCCTCCTCCTCACTCACGGGGGCAGTGTGTTGGAAGTGTCCTTGAGCAAGACACTTAACCCCCCCCCCCCCCCTAACCGCTCCCCCGATTAGCGCCGCCGTCGGCGTGTGAGTGAACGGGTGGATGTGAGGAACAAGAGAAATTGTAAAGCGCTTTGGACAAAAAGCTGTTATATAAACGCCCACCATTTATACCGAACTACTACAGTACTACAGAACCCACAGAGAAACAAACGCGTTTCATTCCAAAGACTCCTCCAGGGGAGGAGTGGATGTGCGTGTGTGTGTGTGTGTGTGTGTGTGTGTGTGTGTGGTCGTGTGTGTGTGTGTGTGTGTGTGTGTGGTCGTGTGTGTGTGTGTGGTCGTTTGGGGTTGGAGAATGTTGTAGTCGTAGACGCTATAGCCAGTCGCTAACCCTCAGTGTTGGAACCAATAGCTTTAATTTCAGCCTCATCGCCAACGACACTAAAGCCTCATTGTTCGCTCGTCCGAGTGTCATTTACTATCTCCTGTTTCAGTTGCGTGCGAGATTATGCGTATGCGCGCGCATATGTGTGTGTGTGTGTGTGTGTGTGTGTGTGTGCGTGCGCGCGTGCATATGTGCGTGAGAGAGAGAGAGGAAATGCTACTCTGCACAAGATGAATAAGCATTTATTTCCAACCACCACCACAGAAGAAGAAGAAGTTCCCGTCATATAGTTATTGCCAACGATCGTCTTACAGACAGACACCCCGGTCTCCACGCGGTCATTTTCAGTGTTAGCTTAGTAGAGAGAGACCGAAGGTCGTAGGTCAAGGAGGAAGCACAGTCTCGGTTTTCTAGACCCGAGAGCGGCAGGAGGTCAAGTCTGTAGACTCTCTCGGCTTTTACGCTGCAGACTATTGACGTTTTGGCGCTTTTTTACTGTACAGAGGTGAGTTTGTGTGTGTGTGTGTGTGTTTGTGTATGTTTGCATGTGCACTAGTTAAATCTCGGTGCTAAGACCTTGTTAGTCTAGGGTCAGGATCAGGGACCTGTGTGTGTGAGCGGTCGTGTGTGTCTGAACGGTTGTGTGTATGTGTGTGTGTGTGTGTGTGTGTGTGAGCGGTCGTGTGTGTCTGAACGGTTGTGTGTATGTGTGTGTACGGTTGTGTGTGTCTGTGAACGGTTGTGTGTGTGTGTGTGTCCGCTTGTTTCTTACTCACTGGGCTATATAGCGTATTGAGTGAATTGGCCCTTTATTTTTTTTAAGTCCCGCCTCTATTGAAGCGTGTCGTCGGCATGGAGATGCTGTAGCGTCGTCCCATTTCATCTTCTTACTCACCGGGTTTTTTTTTTTGTTGGTTTGTCTTTTTTCTTTTATATTTATCTTTGGGCTTTTTTTCTGTATTTTTCACCCATCCCAATTTTTGTGTCGTTATGCCAATTCCCTTCCTGGTCGTTGCCGGCGCATTGTACCCCACTGTCGGCCTGGGGAGGGTGTAGAACTATACCACGTGCCTCCTCCTCCGATACACGTGGAGTCGCCAGCCGCTTCTTTTCACCCGACAGCGAGGAGTTTCACTGGGGGAACGTTAACACGTGCTTTTTCCCCCAGATCCCCTCCCTCGCTGAACAGACGCCCAGACCGACCAGTAGGAGTCGCAGTTTTTAACAACGACCAGGACACACGCACACACCCCGCCGGCTTCCCACCCGCTAACACTACTGCCAATCGTGTTAGTAGGGACGACTGACCGAGCCGGAGGTACCACCGACAGCTGGGTTCGATCCCAGAGTCTCTCTGCGGTGGTACGAGGCGAGTGCTGCTTAGTCCACTGCGCTACCCAGCCCGTGACGTGTGTCTGAGGTCGGCCTTTATCGTTTCACGCGGGTTGTTGGGCTTGTTCTCTGAGGAACTGAGAGTTCCACCCCGACTGAGACGTGGACAGCGGCGATGACGGTCGTCTCCCCCCCAGCTAATTTCCACATCGTGTTTTTTTGGGTGGTGACACTACTAGGACGTGGTCAGTTCAGATTTGTTCGTCTGGGTGGAACGGTTCCTCCTGGCCCACCGTGTCTCCCGGGAAAAAAGAGAGATGAAACAAAAAGATTTCCTCCTCCTCCTCTTTACCGAAGACACGAGAGTCAACACTACCTAATCTCACTAACTAAGTCGGTGGCGTTACATCGGACAGGGAATCATAATGTCGTTTATTTTTTTTTGTTGTTTTTTTGTTGTTGGTGAATGTCTAGAAGAGGAAAGAATTGTGCATAGTGTAGAGAGACGAGGGTGATGACGGCTGGAGCGGACGAACGCTCCCTAAAGCTGCTAGCGTTGGGGCTTTAGAGAGCGCGGCTCCGTAGAGGTAGCTTGTCCGCGTCACTCCGGGCCATCACCCCCCCCTGCGGCTATCGTAGCCGTGCTGTTCTGAACAGGACGTCCTTTAGGTCGTCTACACACGGCCCTTCGTGGAAACCGCGTTCCACTGCTAAAAGGAGTGGCTAGTTAGGAGCTATAGAGGAGAACGATTAGAATCGGTAGAATCGTTCTCTCCCGTTCCGCATTTTTATATATATATATACGGATAACCGCAATCACTTGCTTAGGTGCCCCTTAACGACTGATCTACAATCAGGTTACCAGGACAGTAGTCGTAATCCATAACCGTTAGAAGACTGATAATATCTGACCCTGTGTCGCTCGGTTCCCGGGGGGGCAACCTCTATACCTCCTCAAAAGGTCAGGCTTAGCCCGTCTACAACTCTAGGAATAACTTTACTCCTCCATCCTCGTTGGCAGCGTAGTTCTACTGTTGTCGTTCTCAAGCGGGACGGCGGACTGTTATTGGTCCCAAGCTTAAAAATTGGATCCAACTCGGATGTGCATTTTTGTTTTGATAGGGTTAGGGGGGGGGGGGCCAGACCGAGTTTATCACCATTGCCGCCACCGTTCAGGATCGCTGTCAATTCTGAAGGATGTCCCCTTTCTAAGATAGAGACAAATCAACGTGACGCATCTAAAAATCTAAAAATCAATAAGGAAACGCAGAAAGGAGGCTGTATGTGATAAAAGACTAGAAATGCCATTATGTGATGTAAATGTATAATTTTCCCTTTTTTTGTTTTTGTTTTGTTACATTGTTTTCTTTTGATCATGAATATTATTATTAAGATGTAAGAATACTGTAGTATCATAAGTGAATCATTCTTCCTCTCTAGGCATAGAAACTGCTTGTGATTGATAATGGCAATGTATAACTTGTAGAAAAACAAAAACGATATAAAAAAAAAAACTGAAAAATTAAGAAAATAAGTTACAAAAAAAGAAAAGGTAATCGGTCCGAGGCCAAGGTAAAGGACTCTCGTTTCTTTGTGTTTTTATTTTTTTAATAGCAACTTATCACTGTGTGATATTTTGTATATCATATTAAGCTGTATTCAAAAACCATGTCCTCTAACTACAAGGGATAAGAGACCTGCTTTTGTTTTATTATATATATTTTTGAACTGCATTCTAGCTCGTATCAAATGACATTTTCTCTTCTCTCTTTTCTGTTTACGGGTCTCCTGTTGTATGTCATTATTAAGGAAAAAAAACACAAAAATGAAAACGGAGAAAGATTTTGTACAGTGAACTGAGAGCTTGTCTTGTGTGGCTTTTTTAAATGCATTTGATGATTTGATGCTCACTCAGGTTATTAAGTGGTGAGTTTTAACTTCTTCCAAATGACACGGAGGGTAAATAAAAGGTCAGGAGGCTCGGAAAGAAGGGCCTGTACCTGGCCACCAGTGTTGTAGTCGAGTCACTAAATTCCGAGTCGAGTCTCGTGTCCCCAGTGTTCGAGTCACCAAAGAAGAGCCCGAGTCGAGTCCGCATTAAATCTCTAGTCCCTAGTCCGAGTCCAAGTCATCAAGGTTGAGTCCACTCCACTCTGGCGGTCAAAGAGCTGTCATACAGATAAAATAAAAATTGTCTACATTAAACATAAATGACACAGCGGTCACCATTTCAAAGGGAGTTTATTTACTTTGTGACACAATAGCCAAACAAATGCACTAGCCATCAATATCTTATGCCAAATTATTAGGGCCTATTTCCAAAATAAAATAAAAACGAATTTATCAATTAACAAGTCAGAGTCCTCGTCTGCACCTCAATGCTCTCGAGTCCCAAGTCGAGTCATGAGTCCTGAAAATCAGTCCAGGACTCTAGTGCTACAACACCGTTACCCCTCTGGGGAGCTCACCTGGATAACTAGGAAGCTGATTGATTGAAAACTTTATTAACAGATTGCAGAACGGGTACAATACAGTACGGCTCAATACACACAATTGTTAAGGGGATGCAGACCAGAGAAAGACTTTCGTCTTGTTTACATCAGGGTCCCCCATTTACAATTCATCATAACATATGACAGTACTGTTTCATCCTGACATTTATGACATACAAGATATACAAATATACAGTACTGTTTATGAGAAAGATATCATAAAAAAATATATATACATTCGAGGGGGAAGAAACTACATTGGAGCGGGTTGGACATTTACCGGGGTCAGTTTCGAATTGCAGCCACCTGTAAGTGCGCTTTGAGAGCAGTTTTGAAGGAGTATTCGACATGTACATGGGTATCTTAGTGGTGTAGTGTATCTTGTAGACCAGGCCCATTGCAAGTTGCTGTACTCTGTTGTCTACTCTAAGCCATCCTAGGTTGGCAAAATGGGCAGGGGTGAGGTGGGTTCTAGGAGTAAGGTCAAGTAGTAGTCTGACCAGTTTGTTGATGTTTGTAATCTTGTTTTTAGGGCCTTTGAGGTGCTTTGGTACCATGAGGTGCAAGCATAGTCGTAGTACCCTTGAATGAGTGCTCCTGCCAGAGTCTTCAGGGTATTCTTGTTTACCAGAGAGGAGATCCGGTACAAGAATCTTCGTTCGTTGGTTGACTTTCTTTTATTACATTGGATGCCATTTTGTCACAGGAACGATTTGCCTCTAGGATGGAGCCCAGACCTGTAATGGACCTGTCTCAAAACCCTGCCCTCTTTTCTTGATCCTCCAATCACAGCTGTCGCTTACCTCGGACTTCCTCGTTGTTTGTACGAGGAAGTCCGAGGTAAGCGACAGCTGTGATTGGAGGATCAAGAAAAGGGGCAGGGTTTGAGATAGGTCATAGTTGTCATACAGAAGTACAGAATACTTTCATACAAAATGCTTCTATTGCATATTTCATTGTGACAATATTGTCACCCAGGGGCCAGGGCTGTACAATTGTGCAGGATTGTAGTAGAATATATATATACACTAAATTAGAATACAAATAAAAATACAGTTCAGATGCTTTTTAGTATATGTGCAAATATAGTACAGGAAGGGTGCGTTAATGTAACACATTGTGACAGACTCCTATGTAGCGTATAGTGTCTGGGGAGAGGAGATGAGATGAGTTTATTAAAAAAAAAACATTTGTGCTCTTTGCCCCGAAATATCCAAATAAATATAATTAATGATGAAATAAACACTAGGCAGATGTCTGTGAAGGTTGTAATGACATATCGAGATCAATGTAATAGCTGATTTATCAAATTCTGCCTGCTCTAAAATCAAGTTATCTTGTCCATAGCTTAACCCCATCCCTCTCCATATAATAATGGCTGACCAGCGTGGTCACATTCAGATGCATGGCTTTGTTTGTGTGTTAGTGACGTGAAACCGAATCCAATGCGAGCTCTTACATTTAAGGAAAGAAAGATTGATTGATTTGGCTCCAAAGACGGGCCGCTGGTCCTGTACAGAAGAGAGAAGTTGCCCTCTAGTGGTGAAGAAAGCCATCAGGGTCGTTGACCAGTGTTTTATTTTTTATTTTTACCAGGCCGGTCAGTTAACAAATTCTTATTTTCAATGTCGGCCTGGTGAGAGGAAAAAGGGTAACAGGGAAAGGGGACAAAACATTTGTAATACGTAGAAAAGACACATATTATGGTACATACATCACAGAGGTAAGGGGAAATCTTTTTCAGTCACTGTAAAATCAAATATTGTTAAATGATGGTGTATATTGTATTGTGTGAGATGATGACTGAATAAACTACTACTACTAATATAATAATATAAGAGTTAAAAGGCTAGGTGACAGTTGCAGGTGTGTGTACACTCTGCAATAGAGTCCTTAAAATCAAATCATTTATTTGTAAGGCCCGACAACACACGTTAATGTCCCCATGGGCCGGACACGTCTTCTTTAAACAAGTCAAGAAGAAACATAACAATAAGTCAAGAACAAAACAAGAACACCATAAGGTCCAACAAATTTAAAATAAATGCAAATAAATGAACGAATGCAAAACTTAAAACTTGTGAGGGGGATCAATCTGTCCATTTTCAAGTAGTTGGATTTACTGTAGACTGTGGGAAGTTGGTAAGTACTTCTACCGAGTTCCTTTTCACTCCCAACGTCGCTAGCGGAAGTCGTTTATTGATTTAATGTTTTAGTGGGAAATACCCACGATGACGACAGATCTGGGGGGGAAACTGCGGTCAAAGGTAATTTAATGAACGAACTGGGTAATAAAATAATTATTCTCTCAACATTTAACAACGTTTTCATCAACGACATCACTTCACCAGAGGAAAAAAAATAAATAAAGGAGAAAAGGCTGTTTTCATGTTTTTAACTGAAAGCCAACGGTACAGCACTTCCGCGTTACATGGAGCTGGTGGTGAAGGCATAGACCACTGCACCTCCGCGTCACATGGAGCTCGTGGTGAAGGCATAGACCACTGCACCTCCGCGTCACATGGAGCTCGTGGTGAAGGCATAGACCACTGCACCTCCGCGTCACATGGAGCTCGTGGTGAAGGCATAGACCACTGCACCTCCGCGTCACATGGAGCTGGTGGTGAAGGCATAGACCACTGCACCTCCGCGTCACATGGAGCTGGTGGTGAAGGCATAGACCACTGCACCTCCGCGTCACATGGAGCTGGTGGTGAAGGCATAGACCACTGCACCTCCGCGTTACATGGAGCTCGTGGTGAAGGCATAGACCACTGCACCTCCGCGTCACATGGAGCTGGTGGTGAAGGCATAGACCACTGCACCTCCGCGTTACATGGAGCTGGTGGTGAAGGCATAGACCACTGCACCTCCGCGTCACATGGAGCTGGTGGTGAAGGCATAGACCACTGCACCTCCGCGTTACATGGAGCTGGTGGTGAAGGCATAGACCACTGCACCTCCGCGTTACATGGAGCTGGTGGTGAAGGCATAGACCACTGCACCTCCGCGTTACGTTACATGGAGCTCGTGGTGAAGGCATAGACCACTGCACCCCCCCACCCCACCCCACCTACCCAACCCCCCCCCCCCACCCTCCAATGTACAGTTTCTTCGTCAAATGTATATACTCTCTTTTTTTTTAACTCTTTTTGTATCACAAACAGTACTGTATCTGTAAATCTGGTATGTCATAAATGTATAGATGTAGCAGTACTGTCTTCTATCTGTATGTCATGTATGTCATATATGTTATGATGAATTGAAAATGGGGGACCCTGATGTAAACAAGACGAAAGTCTTTCTCTGGTCTGCATCCCCTTAACAATTGTGTGTATTGAGCCGTACTGTATTGTACCCATTCTGCAATCTTAATTTTAATTTTTTTTTTACTTTCTTTTATTTTGTGTCATAATGAACATCACATTGCATTGATCAATGCAGTATAATATACTTGATTCACATATTCAATGACATTTGTTACTCAGGCTCTTCCATCTTATTCAATTTGTTTTCAAAGTATTCAGCATAATCAAAATAAGCTGTATAATCTGAGTACGCCTCATAAACAACCCAGGGGGGGGATCTTTACATTTTTTAAGGACATACAGTAGGATAAGAAACGAAAAAATAAATAGAAAAAAAATTATTAAAAAAAAAAAAAAGAGGGAGTCAGGAGGGTCTGACTCATGCTAGTGTATCTCCAGGTACAAGGTTACAAGTGACCATCTGTTAATTTTCAATCAATCAATCAAAAACGTTGCATTACATGGAGCTCGTGAGGGAGAAAGAGCGCGCGGGGGGGGGGGGTACAATTAATTAGAGCTACAACAACCACTCACGTCAAGGCTCTCTAATCATCAACATTCATTCAAGCGCTCCCTTTTCCCCGCTCTCTCCCATGAGCTCAAAATACCGGAAGTGTTGCGGTGCTCTATATAACCATAGATATATATAGAACATATATATCTATGTATATAACGCCCACAGTCCACACAGGTGAGGTTTCCCGAGATGAGTCGTATTCGTGACATAGCCTTGTCTCATTTCTAAACACTGTTCGCCATGCCCCCCCCCCCCCGTCACACCCTCTTTCCAATGCCATTCAAACGTAGTTCCCCATTCCCTGGCTTGTTCCCACCTGTGGTGGAAAAAGTACACAGTTTCTTTTACTTAAGTGAGAGTAGAAATACTCAGATAAAATCCAGTTCTTCTGCTCTGGTTATTTTAAGGTCATGTTAAAGTGGTGTGTGGTCCAGTTATACTGCTCTGGTCAGGGGGGGTGAAATTTCTCACTTGTCAAGAATCTTGTTTTTGTCCTCACTTTTTACAGTCCGAAAACTAACATTATATAACGTTCATTAATATGCACGACTTTTTCTGTGATAATAATAATAATAAACTTTATTTGTATAGCACCTTTCTGACCTTCAGGGACAGAACTTTCAGTGTGGCAGCTCCCACCCTCTGGAACTCCCTCCCCGCAGAACTCCGCACCGCCCCAACTCTGGACTCATTCAAAAAACTGCTCAAAACCCACCTCTTCAACTTGGCCTTCAACCCCTAATCTCTCACTTTATATGTATATGTTGTGTCTGCACATGTCCACTGTCTGTTACTTTGTTATTCCCCCCCCCCTCCCCTATGAAAGGCGCTATATAAAATGAAGTTATTATTATTATTACTATTATTATTATACAGAAACTGCAGAAAAGGAGCGGCTGGGTGGCGCAGCGGACATTGCGCTCGTCACCAATGCAAGAGACACCGGGTTCGACTCCGGCTGTCGGCGTTGCCTCCGGCTTGGGCCGGCCGTCATACTAATTCAAGTTAGCGGGAGGGGAGTCGATGGGTGGTAATCTGGACGTTGTGGACAGCGACTCCTACAGGTCGGTTGGGGGACGCCTGCACAGCAGAGACAGGAAATGGCGGGGGTAGTGTGAGCCTCCCACACGTTACACCTCGGCCAATGAGAGTCCGCGCTGGCAGGTGAAAAGATGTGACAGGCTGCCTCCTCGTGTACCGGAGGGGACACGTGATGCAAGGCTTCTATCCTCCCTACGACTGACCTGTGGTGCGCATATGCAAGCAACGTTCAAGACAGGGGAGGGGAGAATTGGAAACAGCGAAATTGGGATGGGAGAAAAATAGAAAACAAGGAGAAAACGTGGATACAAAAAAAAGAAACTGCAGAAAAGGTGTGCGCTTGTGCAATGACATGTCGAGAGGAATATGGCTAATGAAAAAAAGTATGGTTAAATGGAAATCGCCGTGGGTATGATTGAGCTTCACGAGCGTGCGTTCTTCACATGCACGAAAAAAAACAATTGCGCGCACATATTTCCCATCCCATAATAATTGTGTGTGTGTGTGTCCACTTCTCAAACGAAAGTGTCGCCCTTGGCTCTGATTAAAGGTCATGTTAAAGTGGTATGTGGTCCAGTTATACTGGCTCTGATTAAAGGTCATGTTAAAGTGGTATGTGGTCCAGTTATACTGGCTCTGATTAAAGGTCATGTTAAAGTGGTATGTGGTCCAGTTATACTGGCTCTGATTATGTCCTCTTGAAGTTGTCAGGCTTCAAATTTGAAAGTACGTAATCTTCATACATTTTTGCCTTCATTTCTATGCAAAATCGCTCTCAAAGTAACTAGTAACTAGAGACTGTTTCAGATAAATGTAGTGGAGTAAAAAAAAATAAAAGTACAATATTTCTTTCGAAAATGTAGTGGAGTAAAAAAGTACAATATTTATTTTGAAAACGTAGTGGAGTATAAAAGTACAAAGTTCCCTAAAATGAAAACACTCGAGTAAAACTAAAAAGTACCTCGATAATCGCATTCACGTGCTGTACTTGAGTAGAAACACTTTTAGTTACTTTAGTTACTTTCCACCACCGGCTCCCATGGAAAACCAGCCTAGTAGTGAATGTGAATACACACCGATAGTGGGTGTGGTCCCAACACTCCAGGTTGAAGAGAAGCGGGGGTTGAAGGAAAAAACTGAAAGAATTTTTTTTTACCGAGGATGGCAGCTCTTGTAGCATAGGAGCACGCAGGGGTGTAAAAAGTACCCAGAAATTATACTTAAGTGAAAGTATGGGTACCATCTCAAAATCCTACTCAAGTAAAAGTCAGAGTATCTGGCTAAAAACACACTTGAGTAAAAGTAAAAAAAAGTTTCTACTTTTAAATGTACTAAAAAGTTAAAGTTAAAATGTTCTTTTATGACTATATTCTTCTGATAGCAGGTGTTTAATCAAAGATCCCCGCTTTCTAGTCTTTGCACAAGGACCAATCAGCATGGGTAAGGGGCGGGTTCATTTTCCATTGATGGGGATTTGATTGGCTGTTTTTAAAAAAAAGTGCGGCAGCAGGATTAATAACATTAACGTTAGTTTCGGCCAGAGAAACAAATATACCAATTAAAATGGTTGGACCTGCGAGATTTGTACTTTGTACTTTGTAGGTCTGCATTTTAAATGTAAGGAGTAGTAAAAAGTATGTTTTTTTTACTCTGAAATGTAATCGAGTAAAAGTACAAGTATACAAACCTAATAATACTTGAGTAAAGTACAAATCCCCCAAAAACAGTACTGTAACAAAGTACAATTACTCAAGTACTTTACACCCCTGAGCACAAGGAATAATATAAAGCCAGGAGAGAGACAGAGAGGGCTGGAGACACCGATGGACCCTCAGGCCGTGTAAGAAGAGAGCCTGGTTGGCCACCAACTGGGGAAGGAGTCAACAAGACAAATTACTCCCTACATAAAGGAGAGAGAGGGAGGGAGAGGGGAGGGGAGGGGAGGGGAGGGGTAAACTAGCCTGGGAGGAAACCGGGGGAGTGAGTGGAGGAGGGAGGGAGGGAGGGAGGAGGAAGCCCGTGACGTCACCGCCCATTCGCTGCGAGGAGAGTCTGCCTCTGTCTGTCTGCCCCCCTTTGTTCCTCTTATTGGCCGAGAGCGGCTGTCAGTCACTCCACTTCCTCCTTGGCCGTGGCAAGTTGACAGATGAGAGGGTAGGAGGGGAGGGCGAGAGGGGAGGTGCCCTCACATTGCTCTCTCTCTCTCTCTCTCTCTCTCTCTCTCTCTCTCTCTCTGCTTTTCTATAGAAAAGAACTGGAACTGGGGCTGAAACTGAAACAGGGCTCATAAAAAGAAAAGCCCAGCAGCCTTTCTCTCTCTCTCTCTCTCTCACACACTCTCCTTCACACTCTCACAGTTTCCTGTTTTTAAAAGGAGGCCATTTTGTAACTCTGCCTTGGAGAAAGAGGACAACAAAGTAATTTTTTTAGGTATTGTTGTGTTTATGTTTTCTTTCTCTCCTCCCTCTGGGACTTTCCACCAGCAGAGTTTGGACTTTCTTCCTCCGCAGAGCGCGGCGACCCTGTCGGGACGAGGAGGGCGGCGCAAGGAGACGCAGGAGAACAAGCAGGAGGGGGGGTAGCTTATCCCCCTCAGCCTCTTTATTTTTTTTTACCACCTCCTCTCTCTCTCTCTCTCTCACACACACACACACGGCGCTCACGCACTGAGACGTGTGACAGCAGATCAGAGAGCGAGAGAGCGAGAGAGCGAGAAGGGAAGGGAAGGAAAGAAGCGTATAAAGGAGGAGAAGTACAGAGCACTTCCTGGATCAGGGATCTCTCTCCCTTCCTTGACACTCTGGGGGAGGAGGAGAGGGGAGGAGGAGGAGGAGGAGGAGGAGGGCTCACTGGACTCTCAGAGGAGCCGGGACTCCCTGCCTGCCTGGACGGTACTAGTTTGAGTTGGCGTGGATCACAACAAGGTGTCCGCATCCTCCGCTCTCTCTCTGCTTCACTTGACAGAGCCGGAGTGAGTGTGTGAGTGAGTGAGTGAGTGAGTGAGTGAGTGAGTGAGTGAGTGAGTGAGTGTGGGGCTTGTGAACTCCAGGCTTAGCACCTGTGCGAGTGTGTGTGTGTGTGGCGTGTGTGTGTGAGAGAGACGGGACGTCCAGACGGACATGGCCCACGCCAGCCCCTGCCTCTCCTCCTCGGCGGGACCCCTGATGACCCAGGTCTTCTTCCCCCCCGGTGGGGGGCCCTCTCCGCCGGGCTCCGTGGTGATGCTGCCGGGGGGCAGCAGCCCCCTGATGTCCATGCCGCCCTCCTGCCTCGCCCCCCTGGGCCTGGGGCTGGGGGGCGGCTTCCCTCCGGTCGACCTGGGGGCCGGGCCGCCGGGGGGCCCGATGGGGTCCATGTCCATGATGATGATGACCCCCGTGGCCCCCGTGGGGCCGATGGGGGCCTCCTTCATCATCCAGATCGGGCTGACCAGGGAGCCCGTGCTGCTGCCCCAGACCGCCGATCTGGCGTACGTGAAGCAGATGGCCTGCTCCATTGTGGACACAAAGGTAGGAAGTGTGTGTGTGCGTGTGTGTGCGTGTGTGTGTGTGCGTGTGTGTGTGGTGTGTGTGTGTGTGTGTGTGGTGTGTGTGTGTGTGTGTGTGTGTGTGTGTGTGTATGGGGGGGGGGGGTGTCATGTAATTGTTTTCAAAGCAGGAGTTATGGTTGGGTTGTTCCAGTAGTATAACTATACAAAGTGCAACAAATATGTACTTGAAACCTTTTCCTCAAACGATCCGTTTTGGGTCTTAAATCTCGACCGCTTTTCTCCATCACACCTGTCCGTCTCTCTCTCTCTCTCTCTCTCTCTCTCTCTCTCTCTCTCTCTCTCTCTCTCTCTCTCTCTCTCTCTCTCTCTCTCTCTCTCTCTCTCTCTCTCTCTCTCTCTCTCTCTCTCTCTCTCTGTCTCTCTCTCTCCTTTCCTCTCACTCACTCGCTTGCACACACACACACACACACACACACACACACACACACACACACTCCCCAGTATGTTTCTGACCCCCTCCTGGCATTCAAATGAGAGGTTTTGAACATTCCGGCACACGGTATAACAGTACACTACTGAGGTACACACACATAGTGAGAGTACACACTACTGAGGTACACACACACATAGTTACTACACTACTGAGGTACACAACACACATAGTTACTACACTACTGAGGTACACACACACATAGTTACTACACTACTGAGGTACACACACACATAGTGAGAGTACACACTACTGAGGTACACACACACATAGTGAGAGTACACACTACTGAGGTACACACACACATAGTGAGAGTACACACTACTGAGGTACACACACACATAGTGAGAGTACACACTACTGAGGTACACACACACATAGTTACTACACTACTGAGGTACACACACACACATAGTTACTACACTACTGAGGTACACACACACAGTTACTACACTACTGAGGTACACACACACACATAGTTACTACATTACTGAGGTACACACACACATAGTTACTACATTACTGAGGTACACACACACATAGTTACTACACTACTGAGGTACACACACACATAGTTACTACACTACTGAGGTACACACACACATAGTTCTACATTACTGAGGTACACACACACATAGTTACTACATTACTGAGGTACACACACACATAGTTACTACACTACTGAGGTACACACACACATAGTTACTACACTACTGAGGTAACCGTCAGTAGTGTGATAGTAAATTCTGTAGTGTGGCAGTGAAAGGGTTAACCTGCTGTCGTGTGCGTCAGTGAACGGGTTAACTTCTGCGTGTATTGTTGCCGTGAAAAAGGGTTAAACCCGTTTGGTAGTGCGGCAGTGAAAGGGTTAAGTACTGCTGGGATCACGACCGTCCGTCACACAGGTGGATTTGGAACACCTGTTGCCACCGCTGCATTCTGGGAAGGGAGACGACCGAAGAAGGCCTGAGAGACCATGTTTTATTTGACCGCTCATCGGAGGGGAAACAGATGTGCTGCTGGATGTACACGTGCTGCTTGATGTATGAATAGAATAGAAATACTTTTATTATCCCGTGGGAAATTTTACACTGCAAATCGCTCAACATTTAAACATTTAGACAAAACAGGTCACGAATTAGAATAATAATAAAACGAATCAAATCAAGTTGCCTAGGATAAGAGTAGAGTAAAATGGAGTAAAAATGGAATAAAAATATACAGTAAATAAATACAGTAAAAATATACTGAGGTCTACAGTAGGTGTAGTATTGCACAGTGCTGTTTCGAACTAAGTCCAGGAAGATGGTAGCTGCCACTCTGTGCTCAGTGATGCAGTGAGGCACAGTGATGCGTTGTATAGTCATGTACACGCGGGAGACAAATGTTGATACAGTAGCCTCGAGTAGGCGTGTGTGTGTGAGAGCCTCAGTGCTCAAAGGTATCAATATTGTATATCGCCGTGTTATTAGTGAGCTAACAAGACCTTAACCCTTTCACTGCCACACGACAGAAGGTTAACCCTTTACTATCACACAACCGACGGCGATGCTCCATCATTAGCATCATTAGCTCCACGGATGCTAATGATGGAGCATCGCCGTCGGTTGTGTGATAGTAAAAGGCTAACCTTCTGTATTGTTCACAGTGAAAGGGTTAACCGGCTGTCGTATGGCAGTGAAAGGGTTAAGCCAAAGCTAGTGGAAGTGAATCCAAAATTGATTTATTTTTTGTGCGTTTCCCCGACATCATCAGCTCGATTCACAGCAATTGCGGGTCGTGTATTTTATTATTTATTTATTTATTTATTATAAACGTCTTTTTTTACGAAAGTTATTTTCACTACCATACTACAGATGGTTAAGAATCAAGAAGAATCAAGAGTTTATTTATTCACATACATACCAGGGCATACAGTGAAATGCGGGTGGTCGTGCCCGCATCGATTGTGCAAAATACAATAATAAAAAATAGGCATAGAAAAAAATAAAGAAAACCGGTTAAACCGCCTGTAGTGTGATAGTAAAGGGTTAACCTTCTGTAGTGTGGTAGTGAAAGGGTTAACCATTTGGTAGTGTGGCAGTGAAAGGGTTAACCTTCTGTGTATTGTCGCAGTGAAAGGGTTAACCATTTGGTAGTGTGGCAGTGAAAGGGTTAACCGTCTGTAGTGTGATAGTGAAGGGTTTAAAACCTTCTGTAGTGTCGCAGTGAAAAAGGATTAACCATGTTGTCGTGTGGCAGTGAAAGGGTTAAAGGAAGCTGTGTTCTCACACCTTCTAACTACATCATGTAAAGAGAGACATCGCTGTTTTCACCTCCTTTCAAGTCAAGAGCCCTTCGTCTCCTCTCCGGCAGCCGGTACAACATGTAGCGGTGATCTTTTAATTGCAGTGTATTAGGCCTGATCTGAAGATTCTGCAGATCACCTTTAAGCTGCCCTCGCTCACGGCTCCTCACTGCTGGGAGGGACACGGCCTGGGGCCAGGGTTTGTTCCAGAGTCTAGACGGAAGACTAAAGGTTATCAGGGCCCCTATACTTTACAATCAATAGCTCTTTATTGACCTGACGTTTGTGTTGTGTTTACACTTGTAGTAGTGGTATATTAAGATAAGATAAGATATTCCTTTTATTGATCCCTTTGGGGGAAATTCAGGCATCAAAGCAGCATGGGGGAAGGGGGGGGGGGGGGCGGGGTACAGGTATGGGCATTGTAATAGTAGAATGAGGCAAGGGGTTTTAAATCAGGGGGTAGTTTGAACGAGGTATATGGTTTTAAATCAGGGGGTAGTTTGAACAAGGTAAGGGTTTTAAATCGGGGGGTAGTTTGAACTAGGTAAGGATTTTAAATTGGGGGGTAGTTTGAACGAGGTAAGGGTTTTAAATCGGGGTAGTTTGAACGAGGTAAGGGGTTTTAAATCAAGGGGTAGTTTGAACAAGGTAAAGGGGTTTAAATCAGGGGGTAGTTTGAACGAGGTAAAGGGGTTTAAATCAGGGGGTAGTTTGAACGAGGTCAGGGTTTTTATTAGCCAATTAGGCTGCTGCCTGCGATGATTAGATTAGCAGATTTCCACAGCGTGTTCTCCGGTGCCAGCTCAGGGCAAGGCTGGCTTTGTTCAACTCTCTCGTCATACTGGCAAACTGGTATTTCCTTTTCCAGGAAATACTGGCAGTTATCTCCTGTGCGTGCATGTGTGTGTGCGTGTGCGTGTGTGTGTGTGTTGATACAACCAGTACCTACCTGTAGACAAAGCAGGTCGAAGCGTCCAACAACGTAATTTAGACAGGAAGCACAAAAACGATATGCAGCGTCATCCACCTCGAGGTTACAGGGAGGACGCGGTGTCTCCGCCAGCGATGATGAGCGGATACTGACCTGGACCGCTTGGCCCACCCCCTCTTACAGAACACCCGATGCGCTTGTGATGTGATGGCGCTGCCTGTCTGTGCGCTCCGTCGAGACTGTGCTTACTTTTGTTAATATTTCATACTTATCTTGTCTAGCACAGTCTCTGGAGCGTAACAGTAAGAAGCTTTTGGTATAAAAGTATTCTGTACTTCTGTATGACAACTATTAAAGAAACTTGAATCATCTGACGGGGGGGGGGGGGTGCTTGTGTGTGGCGTTTCTGACGATTGGAGGAAAGTAGATGCCACGACGTCGGTCGATATCAAATCCACTGCCTGCCAACCTTATTATGATTTACACATTTAGCATGGACGAATGAACACACACTGAAAATTATGCTCACGCATGCATGCACACACACAGGCACACAAACACACAACACACACACACAGCTCGACAAGGACAAGCGTTCTATGTTGTGTCAGCCAGCAGGAGCTTTTGTATTCAGGCATTTTGGGATTGCTGTGTGTGCTGCGTGCGTGTGCGTGTGCGTGTGCGTGCGTGTGTGTGCTTACGTTGGTTGTGTATTAGGGCTCGGCTTGGCATGTCTGCACCATCTCTCCCGTACTGGTCTCAGCCGTCCCAGAAAGGGTGATGACTCACCCGCCTCTGTTTACTCACCCCGGGCTCCTGTGTTCCATTCACACGTTTTTCCACCATTCACTTCTCCGCGGAGGAGCAGACACTCTCTCTCCGACCTCAGCCCCCCACACCCCCACACCTCCCCAGGTCTAGTCCCTGGTCTCTCTACCTTCACCTTGACCTATAGTCTAAGCTCCCTTGGTCTCTAAGCTCCATGCGGGCCTAATTGATTGATTGAAAACCTTTATTTATCCCGAGGGGAGATTCAGATGTCCGGCATCACAGCATAACAGCAATTTAAAAACAGTTAATAGAAACACCTCTTAAGCTGCAAGGGCCCACATGTGGGCCCTTTTTAGGACGATTTGCCCACCGCACTTTGGCGACCCCTAGTGGCTCGGGTGTGCATATTTGTAACACTATATATATATCGAATTGAGGCTTATTGTTGCCTGTTGAGAGCGGCAAAATCCGACAAAATCCGTTGAGCGGTTCTCAAGTTACATGCCGGTATTTGAGGCTTGTGCAAAGTACACGATATTGCGCAAATACCACTCGACTCTTGGGGCTCTAGTTCCGTCAATCTAGATCCGATCTCGGAAATGATTGTGGAGGGTTGTAGCCAATGAGTGTGGCTTCCATGATACCCCATGTGGGGATGTATGAATCTGGATCTGGTGAAAAGCTAACGAGCGAAAACAGAGAGAAAAACAGCAGAATTAATTGAAGTCTATGAGAAAACTCAGTTTTATTTTGTACACAGTTTACCAAAATCACTCCTATCACTCATTTCTGAAGGATCTTTATGAAATTTGGACATGTACTACATAAGGCTTCAGGCTATGGGTCCATATGGATTTGTAAGCCATACCACCTTCTGGGGAAATACTACCTCTGGACTACTACTACTACAGACAAACTTGAGTAACAAGTTTTCTACAACTCAATGTGCAGACTATGTTACTCTATTATGTTAGCACTAAAATTGAAATTTATATAATAAAGTTTGTTTTGGTTTGCAAAAAAGTATGCAGTCCTCAAAAATGAAAACTAAAAGGCCACTTTTGGGGGTTAATAGAGGTTTAATACATAACATACACTTATTTAGTAAGTGTTAAAACTAAGATGGACAAATACATGACTAGGGCTAAAAGAAGAGCTAAAATAGGGCTAAAATAGAGCTAAAAGTGGTGAATGGAAGAAAAGAAAAAGAAACAAGTCAATCATGATGTTAATTAATTAATTAGTTACAGTCCACAACCCAGCTCCTCCAGTCCACGGCAGTTGGCCCGTCCTGGCCCTGCCTGGCTGTGGAGCTGATGCATCGTGGTGTAACCACAAGCCTAGCCCATCTAGTTATAGTGCCAGCCAAACCCCCTCACCCACCTGGCCCACCCAGCTTCCCAGCCCCCCACCCCCCCCCCCCTCTCCTGTGGACCATGAGCTAATAGGGCAGCCTGGGAAGAAACTAGGGGTCTGTCTCCGTTCAACATGATACTGATCTGATTTATTTACTCATTTATTGACAAGACACATTCCCCTTCCACTCTGCGACCACTCTTCTCTCTTCTCGTCTCTTCTCTTCTCTTCTTCTTCTTCTCTTCTCTTCTCTTCTCTTCTCTTTCTCTTCTTTCTCTTCTCTTCTATTCTCAT
>NC_140165.1:315397297-315434797 GCF_963971535.1 Notolepis coatsorum
GTCGTCTGTGCCGTCTCTCTGCCGCCCGGGTGGCACAAAAGGCCGTCGGAATTCCCGCGCGGAGCCGGGCGGTTGTCAGGAGCTAACGAGGCCAGAAGAGCGGTGACGTCTTTACGCACCTGTTGCCGCGGCGACGCCTCGTTAAAACACCTCGTGGCGTCACCCGGTGAGCGGCGCGGCTCCGGCTGGGTCCCGTGCCGAGTCTTAACCCTTTCACTGCCGGGGACATTATTCTACTTTCTTTCTTTACTTTCTATTCTAAATAATTCTGTTTATAGGCACAGACGTCACGACCTACACACACACACACACACACACACACACACACACACACACACACACACACACACACACACACACACACACACACACACACATGCACACACATACACATGTCATTACCTACACACACACACACGTCACAACCTACACACACACACACACACACACACACACACATACACATGTCATTACCTACACACACACACACACACGTCACAACTACAAAGAGTGACACGTTCAGCCGAACGCACAATTGGAGGGGGGCTCCCCACCCTCCAGAACATTTACAACAAGCGTTGCAGGGGCAAGGCTAAGAGAATCATTAAAGACTACAGTCACCCGAACAACTGCCTCTTTGAACTGCTGCGGTCAGGCAAGCGATACCGGAGTCTCAAGGCGAGCACAGAAAGACTCAAAAGAAGCTTCTATCCCCAGGCCATCAGGCTGCTAAACGAACAATGAACACTACACAACAACAACCATCAAACGCACATAGCACACACATCCACACGCACACACTCACTTTAAACAAACACACTGTAGCACCCACTCCACACACTTTATAGCACACACCCACTTTAAACAAACACACTGTAGCACCCACTCCACACACTTTATATTTATTGATGAAGGATTGCACTACAACTCGTACACCTTACTGTAAATTGTACCTAAATTGTACCTCATCCCATTTCTGCTTTGCACTATATAGTACTGTACATTAGTACACTGCATAGTATTGTATATTATATGGTAACTCAGTTACGTCTACTCTGCATCGAACATTGTACATATGTCTATACTGAACACTGTGACCTAATTTTCTACTTCTAAATTACATGCTATACTATGTTATTTGATACTATCTTGTCTAGCACAGTCTCTGGAGCGTAACAGTAAGAAGCATTTTGTATGAAAGTATTCTGTACTTCTGTATGACAACTATTAAAGAAACTTGAAACCTACACACACACATGTCACGACCTACACCTACACCCCCCCCCCCATCTCTCTGTACCTGAGTGTACAGTAACACCCTGTGTGGTCTGTTTGGCTGCACAGTGAGACCTGGCTGTTTAAACAATGTCCGATGTTTTGACGGGATGCAGTGAGTTTCCGCTTCCCTATAAAATGTCTGGATCGGGTTCCTGTTGTGATAACCAGCCTTCTGTTACGGTCAGAGATGTAACAGTAACAGCGCGGACAGTATGATGCGGCTACAGAACCCAACGACTGTTTACAAAATACACCATGTATTGTAAAACACAGGCACACAGTGGTAGTGAAAGGGTCAACTGTCTGTAGCGTGGTAGTGAAAGGGTTAACTGTCTGTAGCGTGGTAGTGAAAGGGTTAACTGTATGTAGTGTGGTAGTGAAAGGGTTAACTGTCTGTAGTGTGGTAGTGAAAGGGTTAACTGTCTGTAGTGTGGTAGTGAAAGGTTAACCTTCTGTAGTGTGGTAGTGAACGGGTAAACCTTCTGTAGTGTGGTAGTGAAATGGTTAACCTTCTGTAGTGTGGTAGTGAAAGGTTAACCCTTTGTAGGTTGGTAGTGAAAGAGTTAACCTTCTGTAGTGTGGTAGTGAAAGGGTTAACTTTCTGTAGTGTGGTAGTGAAAGGTTAACCTTCTGTAGTGTGGTAGTGAAAGGGTAAACCTTCTGTAGTGTGGTAGTGAAATGGTTAACCTTCTGTAGTGTGGTAGTGAAAGGTTAACCCTTTGTAGGTTGGTAGTGAAAGAGGTAACCTTCTGTAGTGTGGTAGTGAAAGGGTTAACTTTCTGTAGTGTGGTAGTGAAAGGTTAACCTTCTGTAGTGTGGTAGTGAAAGGGTTAACTTTCTGTAGTGTGGTAGTGAAAGGTTAACCTTCTGTAGTGTGGTAGTGAAAGGTTAACTGTCTGTAGTGTGGTAGTGAAAGGGTTAACTTTCTGTAGTGTGGTAGTGAAAGGGTTATCCTTCTGTAGTGTGGTAGTGAAAGGTTAACTGTCTGTAGTGTGGTAGTGAAAGGGTTAACTTTCTGTAGTGTGGTAGTGAAAGGTTAACCTTCTGTAGTGTGGTAGTGAAAGGGTAAACCTTCTGTAGTGTGGTAGTGAAATGGTTAACCTTCTGTAGTGTGGTAGTGAAAGGTTAACCCTTTGTAGGTTGGTAGTGAAAGAGTTAACCTTCTGTAGTGTGGTAGTGAAAGGGTTAACTTTCTGTAGTGTGGTAGTGAAAGGTTAACCTTCTGTAGTGTGGTAGTGAAAGGGTTAACTTTCTGTAGTGTGGTAGTGAAAGGTTAACCTTCTGTAGTGTGGTAGTGAAAGGGTAAACCTTCTGTAGTGTGGTAGTGAAAGGTTAACCCTTTGTAGTGTGGTAGTGAAAGGTTACCCAGTGGTGAGCGATGTCAACCTACTATAATAATAATAATAATAATAATAATAATAATAATAATAATAATAATAATAATAATAATAATAATAATAATAATAATAATAATAATAATAATAATAATAATAATAATAATAATAATAATAATAATAATAATAATAATAATAGATTGGATTTTAAGAGAGAAGCGCCTTTCTCAGACTCAAGGACACTGTACAAGGAAAGGATGGAAAAAAAAAATTTTTGAAAAAAGAAACTGAGATTTAAGCTACTTCCTCAAACTGGCAGCTCAACGGGAACCGCCCAGTTACTCTATGGCCATGTGCTTCACCCTTCATACTGATGTAGCCCAACCCACCCATCCACATTCATTGCACACACTACCACGTGCACACACTCACATGCACAAACTCACCTTTAACCCTTTCACTGCCACACGACAGAAGGTTAGCCCTTTACTATCACACAACATCATTAGCTCCGCGGATGATGCTAATGATGGAGCATCGCCGTCGGTTGTGTGATAGTAAAGGGCTAACCTTCTGTATTGTCACAGTGAAAGGGTTAACCGGCTGTCGTGTGGCAGTGAAAGGGTTAACATTCACGTAGACACTTTAAACACTTTATAACACTACACACCATATTTTATCTATTTATCACAAAAATATTTGCACTACATCTCTATACCTCATTTTAGCATTTAGCATTTTTATATTTATATTTGCATATCGTATTGTATATTTTGTATAGTGTTTGGACATTATTCTTTAACCTTTTTACTGTACTGTATGAAGCACATTCTCAGGGGGCTCATACAGAACCAAGCGTTTCACTGTAATGTACATGTACTGTACGTGACAAATAAAACAAAACTAGAACTTACATCGTCAGAACCAAGAACCATATAAGCTAGTTTAACATTTTCCGATGAACTATGTTGTCGAACGCAATCATATTAAAAACGGTATATTTTTCAAGTGTTGCGTACGTACTGTATATAGTGTCGAGTAGAGTGATTCTAGTGAGGAATCGCCCTCACACTCCTAGTGATTTTAATTTACTTTTATATTTCAAACCTTTATTTAAACTCGAAAGGCAACGGAGGTTTCCCCTCGTTCACAGTCACGTCGAGTGAGTGTACACACAGAGAGATAAAAAAAAAAGAGATAAAATCATAACAATAAGACAAAAGTAAGGATAACAAATCAATTAAAACACGTACAACTTGATTGACAAAGGTTGGAGATCAAGGTTTTTAACTCTGCAACAGAGGGGAGAATCTTTACGGACTGTTGGAGTTCATTCCATGAGCTGTATGGGCAGAATAACATGGATCACAACACACATTGTTGTGTTGACCTGTATAGTTGTCATTACAGGTTTTTAATTAAAATTCTTTCCCTTTTAATTTTTTTTATCAAGATGGTCATCTGTTTCTGCGTTCTTCATTCACAATTATTACAATCACAATATAGCAATTCTCCTTGAAAACAATCATGTCCTTTTATCATTTCACATCTTTCCCTTAGACTCCACACACGTTTGTGAAATGTAAACATTTCTATCGATTCCTTTTCTATGACCAAAGGATTTTTATTTGTATTATATTCAAAATAAAAGTAAAAAATAAATCAAATCCAATAAATAAAGTCAACAAGCTAGCGAGTGAACTTGGGGAGATGTCATCACATGTATCCCAAAGGTTAGAATATAATTCTTAAGTTGTGTCGTGCAATAAGTAAAGTTCACATATGTTCTTTTAACAATTCAACTAAAATCTGTTTATGTTTAACATTATATCCTGTCCATTTCGTTCAGATCCGATAGAATCTTTCCAGTTGAATTCTAATAGAGAATTACATCTTTTCCATTGCGTAGTCATTACAGGTTTTTACATGATAATCTGATCCGTCCATGTGCGTGCGTGTGTGTGTGTGTGTGCGTGTGTGTGCGTGCGTGTGTGTGTGTGTGCGTGTGCGTGTGTGTGCATGTGTGTGCGTGTGTGTGTGTGTATGCGCGTGTGCATGTGTGTGTGCATGTGCATGTGTGTGTGTGCGTGTGTGTGCGTGTGCATGTGTGTGTGTGTGTGTGACACTGACTGACTTGCTGTGTGTTCAGCTTCTTATCTCTCCCAGGCGTCACACGAAGGCACACTTCCTCCTCAGACTCACAGAACACCTCTGTGGCTGATGGCTTCCTCTCTCTGAGCCCGGCCCGCTCTCTCTCTCTCTCAGGCAGCGTTGTTGTAGAACTACTCGAGTCCTGGACTGATTTTCAGGACTCGTGACTCGACTTGAGCACTGATGATGACTCGGACTTTTGATTTGATTTGATTTGATTACGGATCCCCATTAGCTGGTGCCATGGCAACCAGCTAGTCTTCCTGCTGGGGTCCACACACACAAAAAAACATACAAAAACAATTATTGCAAAACAGAATTATTAAAAGTCAGTACTCAACATACAATACACACTGAAACTAACAATTAAGATGGCTAAAATTACATGCAAAAAAAAGAAGAAAAAAAAACAGTGTTAAATACAATTTAAGATTGTTTTTAAAATTGAATCTTTTTAAGAATTGCTTTTAGAATGCTCATCAATGTTACTAAAACGTCAATTTCACCATACCTTTAAAAAGAAAAAAAAACACACAAAGTAATCAGAAGACGTTTTGGATAACATGGCTGCAGCTACACTCATGCATGACATATATTAATTTCCTTCCGGATTATGGCTCCTTTGAGTTTATTTTTGAACTTGGACTTGGACTCGAGCATTGACTGCATTCGGACTCGGAAGGTGCAGACGAGGACTTGTTAATTGATAAATAGTAATTTTTTTGTAATAGGCCCTAATCATTTGGCATAAGGTATTGATGGCTAGGTGCATTTGTTTGGCTATTTGTGTCACAAAGTAAATAAACTCCCTTTGAAACGGTGAAACGCTGTGTCATTTATGTTTAATGTAGACCTTTTTTATTTTTTTTTTAAGCGCCTTGGGTCTCCTGAAAGGCGCTATATAAATTTAAGATATTATTATTATTATTATTTGTATGTCAGCTCTTTGACTGCCAGAGTGGAGTGGACTCAACCTTGATGACTTGGACTTGGACTCGGACTCACCCAAATTCAAATTCACCCAGTCACTCACACATTCACACACCGACGGCGGAGGCGACCATGCGAGGTGCCGACCTGCTCATCGGGAGCGGTTATAAGGGTTGAGTGTCTCGCTCAAGGACACTTCGACATGCAGCCGGGAGGAGGAGCGGGAATCGAACCTGGAGCCTTTCAGATTACCAGACGACCTCTACCTCCTGAGCCACTCTCGCCTCTTGTTGCCACATTAGCATGGGCTGAGATGATGTGCTGGGCACAGTTGAATAACGTTTTTGAAATGTGACTTTTGTCATTTGGAAGAAGTCGTCTTAAAGGTCCCCTACACTCAAAGAGGTGTTTTATTGTGTTTAGGGTTAACCCGTCTACGTCTCGGAGGCCTGTCTCGTGGATTGTTAATAATTGTTGCGGAACCTCTCACATTCACATTCTTCCCCTGGAGAGCGAGAGCTTCTCTGTACTTCCCTGAAATCTGAGTTGCATGTGTGATGTCACTAATAGCAGGGATGCACCGAATGGGAAATTCTTGGCCGAAACCGATACCGAAAATAGAAAACAGTTGGCCGAAAGCCGAAAGGCTGAAAATGATTCATAGAATAGATATTTTTTTACCAATGTTGTGGAACATTATGATTATGGAAAAATATATGATTATGGCAAAACTTAACTTAAATAATAAATAATCACTATTATGGGTCCATAAAACATTTATTCAGCACTTCTGAATGCATACAGATACAGTACATTAATTCCATCTTTTCTCTGGCTGCCGCAGCGGACATCTGTGCTCTACTGAGCGCACCTTTCTAGTCCCCAGCTGAATGTGCTCGCTTGACTTGGCACAGTAGACAGCGTCAAAATGTGAATAATATGCATATTAGATCACTCTGTGATTAACCGCGACGGGCATATGGTGAATGGGGATGTAAAGGCATGTTGAAGACGCATTTGTTGGATGCGTTGCGCGCAGAGTTTACATAGGGGCAGCGCGACTCCCGACAGGGCAACATCATCACAACAACACGTGAGGTTGTTTCTGTTTCGGTGATATATTTTCGGTGAAAAAACTCTTTCGGCCGAAAGCCGAAAGGCCATTTTTTGCCATTTTCGGCCGAAAACTTTCGGTGCCGAAATTTCGGTGCATCCCTAACTAATAGGTCCGACCTCTCACGGTCCAATATGTGGTAACCTGACACCTTTAAAATCTAAATGTCCTTGAGCAAGACACTTAAGCCCTAATTGCTCCTGATGAGCAGGTTGGCACCTTGCATTGCTCAGAACCTTTACCACAGCTGAGAACATTTTCCACAGCTCAGAACCTTTACCATTTAGCTGACGCTTTTATCCAAAACTACTTATTTTATTGTGTGCACCGAAGCCAGCAAAGGGGAACACTATCCAATGATAACGTCTACTCAACTCAAGTGCCTCACTTATGGAGAGCCCAGACATTTGACAGAAATAGAAAACACCAAGCGGAGGCCCTTCCACCCAAAGTCTTTCACAGGCTGCGTAGTTGGCAGAGATCGAGAGGAGTCCGTATAGATAGCAACCACGTCATGCTAGCTTACCAGTAAGGGAGAACAATTCAGCACATCCGGTAAGGTTGAGGAGTTCAGCTAGCTTACCCAGAAAGGGAGAGAAGTTCAGCTAGCTTACCCAGAAAGGGAGAGACGTTCAGCTAGCTTACCCAGAAAGGGAGAGAAGTTCAGCTAGCTTACCCAGAAAGGGAGAGAATCTCAGCTAGCTTACCCAGAAAGGGAGAGAAGTTCAGCTAGCTTACCCAGAAAGGGAGAGACGTTCAGCTAGCTTACCCAGAAAGGGAGAGAAGTTCAGCTAGCTTACCCAGAAAGGGAGAGAAGTTCAGCTAGCTTACCCAGAAAGGGAGAGAAGTTCAGCTAGCTTACCCAGAAAGGGAGAGAAGCTCCGCTAGCTTACCCAGAAAGGGAGAGACGTTCAGCTAGCTTACCCAGAAAGGGAGAGAAGTTCAATTAGCTTACCCAGAAAGGGAGAGAAGCTCCGCTAGCTTACCCAGAAAGGGAGAGAAGTTCAATTAGCTTACCCAGAAAGGGAGAGAAGCTCCGCTAGCTTACCCAGAAAGGGAGAGAAGCTCCGCTAGCTTACCCAGAAAGGGAGAGCAGTCCAGCTAGCTTACCCAGAAAGGGAGAGCAGTCCAGCTAGCTTACCCAGACAGGGAGAGAAGCTCAGCTAGCTTACCCAGAAAGGGAGAGAAGTTCAGCTATAGCTTACCCAGAAAGGGGCTAAATATATTGCTCCAACGTGAAGGGATCTCTTCATGTGGGCCCTGGCATCTTTGTCACATATCTTGCGGACCTCAGAGTTGAGAACCCCTGCATTAGTGGACACTACAAGCCAGACGGAACATTTTAATGTGTACCACAAGCGCCACTGGAATCTCCATCGTGGCAACACAACAGCCCTGTGGATCTCATGGACTAAAAAAACATTGTCAAATGTTCTTTGGCAGCCATTTTATGGTTTATCAGCCAAATGACCGATCATCGAGAAAGCAAATTTGAATGGGATGGCCTTTTCTGTCAATTCTGTCAAAGTTATATGGTCATCATAACCCTTTATTGTGAGGTTATAGAATAAATACTTTTTAGTTTTTTTACATGATCTGATATGAACCAGTCTGCTCCATCTTGATAATGGTAACTAACACACGACTAATAAGACCCCCTTCTACACAACCATCCTGTGCCATCCTGTGGTTTCTGCCACAGACTCCTTAGTTACCGTGGCAACCACTCACCCGCAGAGATCGTTATCCATGTCACGTCTTTATACACCTCACCGCAGAGATCGTTATCCAGGTCGTAATGTACACATCTTTATACACATCTTTTAAACTCACATGTCACCTCAAAATGCAAGCAGATCATAATGTTGTAATGTTATTCAACGTAAAAAATAACGTTGCATTTAATTATTTCCTCTAATTATTTCCCTATTCAAAACTCCCAGACTGCTCCATCTCCTCCTTCTAGAGACTCTGATATAGACAGTCTTTCCCCTCCATTGCTGTGTTTCTCTTCTGTGACAATGCAGAGACTCTCAACACAGGAAATTATTCAATTTTAAACACCAATTTGCACGAACCACCTTAAAACAAAGGTGCACCTCAGTTATAGGTATCAAACTATGGACCTCTTTGCAGAATGATGAAAAGAGTTCTACTAATATATTTAACTTCAAACGGTTGTATAAAGAAAAGATAAATAGACAGTGTATAGCACAGTTTAGTATAATATTGCAGTTTAGCGTAACAGGATAATATAGCATAGCATTACAGTATAGCTGTAGGAGTATAGCGATATAGTATATAGCAGTGTAACATAGAATAATAATATCTAAAAATATTGTATAATACTGTATACCAATATAGCGTAGTATAAATAGTATGATTTAGTTATATTATAATAAAATAAAAATAATACAATTATATAATATAGTATATAGAAGTATAATATAGAATACATTATATAAATATATAGATAAATGTGTGTGTGTGTGTGTATAAATGAATTAAATTAAATATGCAATTTAACTGATGTTAAATGTTTTTATTTATGTTAATTTAATTGTGTTGATGTTTCCATTTCTGTAAAATAAGTATGTACCTTTTGTTTGGTTTGGTAAACATTGATTGCACGTAGTCTATCAGTGTACTGTATGTGTGTAGGGGCGGGTACTGTACAAATAATAATTTTCTTCTTCCTGTTCCTTTCGGCCATGGAATTTAGTGGAGCATATTAATATGTACTGTTGGACTGTAATAATTCCATATATACGAATAAATAAAAATTTAATGAAATGAAGAAAAACACCCATCTCTCTGTGATGTCACAATGTCGTCTAAAAATCTGCTTGGCAGACAGGCTGCTTTCGATCAGGCTGTTCTGCTCTACCAGTTTAATTGAACCAAATCAGCAGAAAAGATAGATCCCAGCCCATCTAATGTTCATGAGTGGCTCGATCTCACTAGAACATGCTGTATCTGTTACCATAGATAGACTATAGTAAAGCGGTGGTGTGCGTGTGCGTGTGTGTGTGTGTGTGCATGTGTGTGTACGTGCAGCTGGAGGGGAAGTGGTGGAGGATGAAAAGCAGAAGCCAGCAGCTCTCTCTGCAGGACCTCTTCTCACTACAGAGACTAGGAGGCGGGGCTAGATCCACAAAGAATGGATTGCACGGTGCTAGTTGCACCCTACTTACAATTCACTATGAATTGAAAATGGGGGACCCTGGTGTAAACAAGACGAAAGTCTTTCTCTGGTCTGCATCCCCTGCATCAATCAATCGAATTTGATTGATTGAAACTTTTATTAACAGATTGTAGAATGGGTAGAATACAGTAAGGCTCAATACACACAATTGTTAAGGGGATGCAGACCAGGGTCCCCCATTTTCAATTTATAATGAATTGTATGTAAGGGTGCAACTAGCACCGTGCAATCCATTCTTTGTGGATCTAGCCCTAGGCCTAGCTAAAGCCTCTGTACTCTTCTCACTACAGAGACTATATAGGCCTAGCTAAAGCCTCTGTTCTCTTCACACTACAGAGACTATATAACCTAGCTAAAGGCTCTGTGCTCTTCACACTACAGAGACTATATAGGCCTAGCTAAAGCATATGTGCTCTTCACACTACAGAGACTATATAGGCCTAGCTAAAGCCTCTGTGCTCTTCACACTACAGAGACTATATAACCTAGCTAAAGCATATGTGCTCTTCACACTACAGAGACTATATAACCTAGCTAAAGCACATGTGCTCTTCACACTACAGAGACTATATAACCTAGCTAAAGCATATGTGCTCTTCACACTACAGAGACTATATAACCTAGCTAAAGCATATGTGCTCTTCACACTACAGAGACTATATAGGCCTAGCTAAAGCATATGTGCTCTTCACACTACAGAGACTATATAACCTAGCTAAAGCATATGTGCTCTTCACACTACAGAGACTATATAGGCCTAGCTAAAGCATATGTGCTCTTCACACTACAGAGACTATATAACCTAGCTAAAGCATATGTGCTCTTCACACTACAGAGACTATATAGGCCTAGCTAAAGCATATGTGCTCTTCACACTACAGAGACTATATAGGCCTAGCTAAAGGCTCTGTGCTCTTCACACAACAGATAGACTATATATAGAACCCGCTCTCTCAGACTCTCTTTGATCGGCAGTCAGGTCTGAAGTGGAACTGACTTCTCTGTGCGAAACCGGACATCATCAGTGGTTCTCAGGTGTATTGTTGTCAGTGATAAAGATAAAAGAGCGCTGAGGTGTAGGTCATGCTATGAAACTGGACTTGAAGAGGCCTTTATTTGTAGCACACCTTGCTACAGTACATTGTCATGCAGCGAACACACACACATGCGAGATGGGTGTCATGTAGGAACACACACACACACACGCTCTCTCTCTCTGTCTCTCTCTCTGCCTGTCTCTCTCTCCATCTCTCTCTCTGTCTATCTCTCTCCATCTCTCTCTCTCTGTCTGTCTGTCTGTCTGTCTGTCTGTCTGTCTGTCTGTCTGTCTGTCTGTCTGTCTGTCTGTCTGTCTGTCTGTCTGTCTGTCTGTCTGTCTGTCTCTCTGTCTGTCTCTCTCTCTCTCTCTCTCTCTCTCTCTGTCTCTCTCTGTTTCTCTGTCTCTATCTCTCTCTCATATTGTCTGTATCTTTGTCTCTCTGTATCTCTGTCTGTCTGTCTGTCTCTCTCCCCCCCCCCCCTCTCTCTCTCTCTCTCTCTCTGTCTCTCTCTGTTTCTCTGTCTCTGTCTCTATCTCTCTCTCATATTGTCTGTATCTCTGTATCTCTGTCACTCTGTCTGTCTGTCTGTCTCTCTCTCCTCTCTGTCTCTCTCTCTCTCTCTCTCTCTCTCTCTCTCTCTCTCTCTCTCTCTCTCTCTCTCTCTCTCTCTCTCTCTCTCTCTCTCTCTCTCTCTGCCTCTCTCTGTTTCTCTGTCTCTGTCTCTATCTCTCTCTCATATTGTCTGTATCTCTGTCTCTCTGTCTGTCTGTCTCTCTCTCCCCTCTCTCTCTCTCTCTCTCTCAAACCTTGATCAATACATAGAAATTACTTCTTCACGGTCCAGTGACTATCTTTAGGCGACACGAGAGAGAGTGATCAGCACGAGGTGAGGTGAGGGGTGGCGGGGGGGGGGGGGGGGGGAAACCAGGTCGTAGTTATTGTCCTGCGACGTCGCCTGGCGTGTCTGAGACCCACGTCGCTCGGGCCGCGACAAAAAACACTCCACTCCTCTCTCTCTCTCTCTCTCTCCGCCCGGTCACTAAAACCCGCCCGGTACTCAATACACCACTGTACCTCCTTCCTGGCTCCCATGGACCGTGGGGCTGAAGTGGACCGTGAGGAAGTGAACGGAACCACGATAAGCAGTGGAGGAAAGGAGGAAGGAGGAGGAGTGTGACATCACCCTGCATGCGTGTGTGCGTGTGTGTGTGTGTGTGTGTGTGTGTGTGTGTGTGTGTGTGTGTGTGTGTGTGTGTGTGTGTGTGTGTGTGTGTGTGTGTGTGTGTGTGTGTGTGTGTGTGTGTGTGTGTGTGTGTGTGTGTGTGTGTGTGTGTGTGTGTGTGTGTGTGTGTGTGTGTGTGTGTGTGTGTGTGTGTGTGTGTGTGTGTGTGTGTGAATAGAACACTCTCGGGGCTCCCGTTTCACTCTCTCAAAGGGCTTGTTCCATGACACCCATATCTATTGATATGATGAGAATGACTATTGTGTGTGTGTGTGTGTGTGTGTGTGTATGTATGTGTGCGCGCACGCACGGGCATGTGTGTGTGTGTGTGTGTGTGTACAGTATGACATCACATCACCCAACCTGTTTTTGTCACGAGTGCTGCTGACGTTTTCATCTTTGTTTGCGTGAGAAAGGGGAGGATTGTGTGCGTTTCCAATAATGGCTGATTTAGCTCTTTATACCTGCAGCTGTTTGCCCTCGTACTGACATAGTGTCAACAACACCCACGCCTAGAGAGGTTCACGATTCAAGAGGTTTATTTGTCACATGCTACATACCAGGGCATTACAGTGAAATGCGGGTGGCCATGCCCGCTTCGATTGTGCAATAATACTAATAATAAAATAGACATAAAAAAAACAGGTAGTAAAATAGACATAAAAAGGGCATGATAAAATAGACACGCTAAAGTCCTGAGATTGTTAGCTATACGGATTTAAGGCACTGGGTCCTATGTACACTACTGTACAATATACAGTTTTTACTCTATATCCCTATGCTATACTTGCTAATATCTAAACTATACTACACAAGAACCACATGGGTTCTTTCCTTAAAGTGACCTTTATTTTCCTCGTTCCTTTGAAGTGTCCTTTCCGTTTTGTTTAAAGTGACCGTTTGTGTGTGAGCGATTGCAGCGTGTGTGTTGTGTGTGTTGTGTGTGTGTGTGTGTGTGTGTGTGTGTGTGTGTGTGTGTGTGTGTGTGTGTGTGTGTGTGTGTGTCTGTGTGTGTGTGTGTGTGTGTTTGTGTGTGGAGTGTTCAGTGTTCTGATGGCCTGGGGGGAAGAAGCTGAGCCGTAGTCTCTCTGTTCTGGTTGCGTGTGTACGTAGGCGCTTGCCTGACCGCAGCAGCTTGAACAGGCTGTGGTTGGGGGTGGTGGGGGTCTTTCATTATTCTAGAATTATACTGTTGACCCAGTGTCAACAGAGGGACCCACACCTGGAGAGAGAGGGGCCCACACCTGGAGAGAGAGAGGGACCCACACCTGGAGAGAGGGACCCACACCTGGAGAGAGAGGGACCCACACCTAGAGAGAGAGGGACCCACACCTGGAGAGAGAGGGACCCACACCTGGGGAGAGAGAGGGACCCACACCTGGAGAGAGGGACCCACACCTGGAGAGAGAGGGACCCACACCTGGAGAGAGAAGGACCCACACCTAGAGAGAGAGGGACCCACACCTGGAGAGAGAGGGACACACACCTGGAGAGAGAGGGACCCACACACCTGGAGAGAGAGAGGGACCCATACCTGGAGAGAGAGGGACACACACCTGGAGAGAGAGGGACCCACACCTGGAGAGAGAGAGGGACCCACACCTGGAGAGAGAGGGGCCCACACCTGGAGAGAGAGGGACCCACACCTGGAGAGAGGGACGGACCCACACCTGGAGAGAGAGGGACCCACACCTGGAGAGAGAGGGACCCACACCTGGAGAGAGAGGGACCCACACCTGGAGAGAGAGGGACCCACACCTGGAGAGAGAGGGACCCACACCTGGAGAGAGAGAGGGACCCACACCTGGAGAGAGAGGGACCCACACCTGGAGAGAGAGAGGGACCCACACCTGGAGAGAGAGGGACCCACACCTGGAGAGAGGGACCCACACCTGGAGAGAGGGACCCACACCTGGAGAGAGAGGGACCCACACCTGGAGAGAGAGAGGGACCCACACCTGGAGAGAGAGGGGCCCACACCTGGAGAGAGAGGGACCCACACCTGGAGAGAGAGGGACACACACCTGGAGAGAGAGGGGCCCACACACCTGGAGAGAGAGGGACCCACACCTGGAGAGAGAGGGGCCCACACCTGGAGAGAGAGAGGGACCCACACCTGGAGAGAGAGGGACCCACACCTGAAGAGAGAGGGACCCACACCTGGAGAGAGAGAGGGACCCACACCTGGAGAGAGAGGGACCCACACCTGGAGAGAGAGAGGGACACACACCTGGAGAGAGAGGGACCCACACCTGGAGAGAGAGGGACCCACACACCTGGAGAGAGAGGGACCCACACCTGGAGAGAGAGGGACCCACACCTGGAGAGAGAGGGACCCACACACCTGGAGAGAGAGGGACCCACACCTGGAGAGAGAGGGACCCACACCTGGAGAGAGAGAGGGACCCACACCTGGAGAGAGAGGGACCCACACCTGGAGAGAGGGGGACCCACACCTGGAGAGAGAGGGACCCACACCTGGAGAGAGAGAGGGACCCACACCTGGAGAGAGAGGGACCCACACCTGGAGAGAGAGGGACCCACACCTGGAGAGAGAGGGACCCACACCTGGAGAGAGAGGGACCCACACACCTGGAGAGAGAGGGACCCACACCTGGAGAGAGAGGGACCCACACCTGGAGAGAGAGAGGGACCCACACCTGGAGAGAGAGGGACCCACACCTGGAGAGAGAGGGACCCACACCTGGAGAGAGGGGGACCCACACCTGGAGAGAGAGGGACCCACACCTGGAGAGAGAGAGGGACCCACACCTGGAGAGAGAGAGGGACCCACACCTGCAGAGAGGGACCCACACCTGGAGAGAGAGGGACCCACACCTGGAGAGAGAGAGACCCACACCTAGAGAGAGGGACACACACCTGGAGAGAGAGGGACCCACACCTGGAGAGAGAGGGACCCACACCTGGAGAGAGAGGGACCCACACCTGGAGAGAGAGGGACCCACACCTGGAGAGAGAGGGACCCACACCTGGAGAGAGAGGGACCCACACCAGGAGAGAGAGGGACCCACACCTGGAGAGAGAGGGACCCACACCTGGAGAGAGAGGGACCCACACCTGGAGAGAGAGAGGGACACACACCTGGAGAGAGAGGGACCCACACCTGGAGAGAGGGGGACCCACACACCTGGAGAGAGAGGGACCCACACCTGGAGAGAGAGGGACCCACACCTGGAGAGAGAGGGACCCACACCTGGAGAGAGAGGGACCCACACCTGGAGAGAGAGGGACCCACACCTGGAGAGAGAGGGACCCACACCTGGAGAGAGGGGGACCCACACACCTGGAGAGAGAGGGACACACACCTGGAGAGAGAGGGACCCACACCTGGAGAGAGAGAGAGGCCCACACCTAGTGAGAGGGACACAGTGTCTACAGAGGGACCCACACCAGTGGCTCAGGAGGGAGGAGGCAGAGCAGTTGTCTGGCAATCGGAAGGTTCCCGGTTCGATTCCTTGACCCAAGACACTTAACCCCTCGTTGCTCCCGATGAGCAGGTCGGGGGCACCTTGCACAGTGTGTGAGAATGCGTGAGTGAACGGGGGTGAATGCGTGAGGAACAATAATTGTAAAGCGCTTTTGGATAAAAGCTGCTCTTATAAACGCACCGTCGTTCACGTCGCCTGGAGAGAGGGACAGGGTCACTGCCGAGGGTGGTGGTGTGGTGGTGGTGGTGGTGGTGGTGGTGAGGGCCTGTCATAACCAGGGCAGCAGGAAAGAGCCTGTTTTCCATTCACCGGCCCCCGGTGGCGGGCGAGGCCATTCATTCACCACCAGACGCTCTTGTTATTCTACCAGACAAATGAGGCTTTTAGAGCAGAGCGCAGTCTGCTTGTTCTACCTGCCAGAGAGTCTAGTGGAGGAGACAGAGCTGACCGGCCGCAGACCAAATCCACCATTAAGTTTTAGTGGCCGCTGCCACTCTGGTTGTTGTAACGTTATAGGATTTTGTCACACAATGGTGACTCTCTTCTGCCGTCTCTCATCGAAGACAGAGAGAGAGAAGAGAAGATAGGAGAAGAGACGAGGAGAGGAAATGAGAGAGGAGAGGAGGGGAGAGAAGAGAGGAGAAGAGGAGAGGAGGGGAGAGAAGAGATGAGAAGAGGAGAGGAGGGGAGAGAAGAGAAGAGAGAAGAGGAGAGGAGGGGAGAGAAGAGATGAGAAGAGGAGAGGAGGGGAGAGAAGAGAAGAGAGGAGAAGAGGAGAGGAGGGGAGAGAAGAGAGGAGAGAGGAGAGAAGAGAGGAGAGGAGGGGAGAGAAGAGAAGAGAGGAGAAGAGGGGAGAGGAGAAGAGAAGAGGAGAGGAGGGGAGAAAATAGAAGATAGGAGAAGAGGAGGGGAGAGGAGAGGAGAGGAGAAGAGGAGAGAGGAGAGGAGGGGAGAGAAGAGAAGAGAGGAGAAGAGGAGAGGAGATGAGGGGAGAAGAGGATAGGAGAAGAGAGGAGGGGAGAGAAGAGAGGAGAGGAGAGGAGGGGAGAGAAGGGAGAGGAGAGGGGAGAGAGGAGAGGAGGGGAGAGAAGGGAGAGGAGAGGAGAGAGGAGAGAAGAGAGGAGAGGAGAGGAGGGGAGAGAAGGGAGAGGAGAGGAGAGAGGAGGGGAGAGGAGAGAAGAGAAGAGAGGAGAAGAGGAGAGAGGAGAGGAGGGGAGAGAAGAGGAGAGAGGAGAGGAGGGGAGAGAAGAGAAGAGAGGAGAGGAGGGGAGAGAAGGGAGAGGAGAAGAGGATAGGAGAGGAGGGGAGAAGAGAGGAGAGAAGAGGAGAGGAGAGGAGGGGAGAGAAGGGAGAGAAGAGAGGAGAGAGAAGAGAGGAGAGGAGAAGAGGAGAGAGGAGAGGAGGGGAGAGAAGAGAGGAGAGGAGAGAAGAGGAGAGAAGAGGAGAGGAGAGAAGACGAGGGGAGAAGAGGCTGTTAATAGCTCATTCAGAGCCGTGGGGGTGGGGGGTGGGGGCGGAGGGGGGTAAACGACAGAGACTTCTCCTCGAGTCTCTGTTCTACCCTGTTTGTTCAGGAGCGGCGGCGGGGGCGCAAAGACAGGAGGAAAGAAAGAGGGACGTCTGGTCGAGAGAGAGAGAGAGAGAGAAAGAGAGAGAGAGAGAGAGAGAGAGAGAGAGAGAAGCTTAAGGAGGAGGAGAAGGAAACGCAGAACGACAGGATGGAGGTTGAGACAGGAAGTAGCAAAGGAAAGTGGGACAAATAAGAGATAAAGGAGAGAGAAGGGGAGGTCCTACCGGTCCCATAATGGCCCCCGTTGGCCCCCCCAGGAGCATTATCTGCAACAAGGCGCGGGGGCGAGGCAACAGGGGAGGGGGGGGTGTGCCACCTGATCCCTGGCAACACAAAGAAGCCCGTCCTCCTGTCAGAGAGACACACATCCCTGTCTCCCGGCACAACGCCGCCACACTATAATATAGGTGACTATAGGTGTACTGTAGTACGCTGCTGCTCTCCGGCTACACTGCTGCCCTACAGATACAGTACGACTGGCTACCAGTGATGCCAGTAACTAGTTACTTAGTAACTAGTTACTGTAATCTGATTACTTTTTTCAGTAAATAGTAATCTAATTTGTTACTTTTTACAAGCCAGTAATCTGATTACAGTTACTTTTCCAAGTGGCTGTGAGTTACTATTTAGTTACTATCTCATAATGCTGATGATGAGAGAGCCAGGGGTACAGTCAGCTAGACCGGAGTATGGCCTGATGGCTGATGACGTCTCATGATGACCTGTCTGAGCAGCCAATCATGATTTATGACATTATGCACTTTCAATAAAGCATTATTTAAAAAAAAAAAATGTTGTCATTCTTGTGGCAGCAGCAGGGGAGACGACGACGACTTCGTAACCTAGTTACTTTCAAAGTAACTAAGTTACTTTGATAATCAAGTAATCAGTAAAGTAACTAGATTACTTTTTAAAGGAGTAATCAGTAATCAGATTATTTTTACAAGTAATCTGTGGCATCACTGCTGGCTACACACACGGGCTGTAGAAAAAAGCACACGTTACATAAAGAAACAACCTGGGCGGCTAAGTGCTCGCCACCAACGCAGGAGATGCTGGGTTTGAGCCCAGCTCTCGTCGGCGTTGCTTCCGGCTTGGCTGCTCGTTCATACTAATACAATTGGCAGTGTTAGGGGGTGGGAAAGCCCGGTGGGTGGGGATCGGATGTTGTGGACACTAGCGACTCCTACAGGTCGGTTGGCTGACGCCTGTACAGTAGAAGCAGGAAGTAACGGGGGCAGCATGAGCCTCCCACGCGTTACTCCTCCTTGCCGCTGAGAGATCGGCACTGTACAGGTGAAAAGATGCGACAGGCTGCCTCCTCGTGTACCGGAGGGGAGACGTGATGCAAGGCTTCGTCCACATTGCAGCCGACCAGTGGGAGGCATAGTCTAGCAACGTTTGAGACAGGGGAGGGGAGAATTGGACGATACGAAATTGGGATGGGAGAAAAATAGAAAATGGGGAGAAAAAGTAGATAAAAAAAATATATAAAGAAACAACCTACCATAACGTGTTTCTAGTTATACATGGGCGGGGAGGGAGAGGAAGAGGGAGAGGGGGAGGAAGAGGGGGAGGAAGAGGGGAAGAGAGAGAGAGAGAGAGAGAGAGAGAGAGAGAGAGAGAGAGAGAGAGAGAAGCCTCTCTTCACTCCCATCTCTCTCTCTCCCTCTCTCTCTCTCTCCCTCTCTCTCTCCCTCTCTCTCTCTCTCTCTCTCTCTCTCTCTCTCTCTCTCTCCGTCTCCCTCTCTCTCTCTCTCTCTCTCTCTCTCTCTCTCTCAGCTTAGCGCCACGCAGACACGCGGACGTCGTGGTGGTGGAGACAGACTCCAGTGTGTGTGTTGTTGACCTTACGCCCCCTTTTTGACGAGAAACAGAGCGGAGTCGGAAATCTTTTTAAAAACTACAATTTTCTCCGTCCCAGGGGACCGGCGGAGAGCGAGCGAGCGACCGGGGACCGACCCACCGACCGACCGGGGGCGCAGGGCCGTTACGGTCTCTCCGGCAGACGGCGGCGTCTGTTCGAAACATGTGGTCGGCGCAGCAGCCGTGGGCCGCGGTTAGAGTGTTTTGGACGTCAGCGGCAGGATAATATAATATGACGGGTCTTGCGCTCGGCCTGCTCTGTGTGGTTTCATGCCAGTCGACGGTGGCTGGCTGGCAGGGTGGGTGGGTGTGACACATGTTTCATTCAGATTCAGATTCAGATGACTTTATTCACCATTATTGTAATAATGACAAATGGAACGTGATTCGACATTTACAGCGCATGCTTTTTTCCCCACAATTAAGAACAACACAACAGTAAATAAATAATTATATAAAGTGCAAAACAGGACAGAACAGTGAGAGACAACAATAAGACTGTAAAGTGCAGTGGTTGGGGACATGGACATACAGTGCAGCACAAAGTTCAAGTCCCGGAAGTCCAACATGTTGAAGAGGTTGTGACCCGGGTGGGTGGGCGGGGGGGGGGTCTGCCATGATCCTCCTCGCCCTCCGTCCTCAAGGCCCTGGTGGAGTGTAGGGACTCGAGGGAGGGAAGGGGGCAGCCGATCACACTCTCCGCCGAGCGTATCACCCGCTGCAGCTTGGCCTTGTCCCTGACCATGCTAGTCGACGCTGGCAGGATAATGGTGGCTGTGTGGGTGTGTGTGGCACATGTTTCATGCTGGCAGCAGGCCTGGCAGGATAATGGTGGCTCGGTGGGTGTGGCACATGTTTCATGCTGGCAGGCCTGGCAGGATAATGGTGGCTGGGTGGGTGTGTGTGGCACATGTTTCTCCTCCCTATTTATCCGAGCTCCTGCACCGCCCCCAACCCCCCCACAGATCCCTCAGATCAGCTGACCAGCTGCTATTGGTGGTGCCTAGAACTAGGCTCAAGACTAGGGGAGACAGAGCCTTCTCCACCGCAGCGCCTAGATTGTGGAACAGCCTCCCCCTCAAAGTACGGGCCGCCCAGACCGTGCAGGTTTTTAAATCACTTTTAAAAACCTACCTGTAGGGGAGCTCCCGTAGCTCACCGCATATCTCGGCGCTATTTCTGCGTCGGGGAAAACCGTGCTCGTCACGGATCTGGTGGACACGAATTCGATTCCCGGACCCGCCGTCATTTATCAGAATGTCTTCCCCTGCTCTACATCCCGTTTCAACCTGTTTCTGTCGGTCATGCTTGACCAGAAAAGCGATAAACGCTAAAAAAGAAAGTGTAAAAAAAAAATAAAAAAATTGTGTAAAAAAAAAACTACCTGGCCTCCCCACCAGACCCCTGGCCCCTTTTTTATCTTCTTCACTTTACTTTGTCCCACCTGTTTTTATTACATTCATTGTTATACTGTGTTTTTTTTACATTTTATATCTTGCATTGTAATATTTTTGTCTTTTATCAACCTGCTGCCTGTGAAGCACTTTGGTGCCAGCTGCCTCTGTCTAGAAATGTGCTGCTATATTTAAATAAAATGGACTTGACTTGACTTGACTTCATGCTAGTCCGCGCTGGCAGGCCTGGTTGGTCAGTGGTCAGTGGTCAGGACAGTGGGGTGTGGGGGTCAGGGTTCAGTAAGGGTGTAAAGTACTTTGTTACAATACTTAAGTACTTTACTCGAGTAGTATTAGGTTTGTATACTTGTACTTTTACTCAATTACATTTCAGAGGAAAAAAAACATACTTTTTACTCCGTACATTTAAAATGCAGACCTATACAAAGTACAAATCTCGCAGGTCCAACTATTTTAATTAGTATATTTGTTTCTCTGGCCGAACTAACGTTAACGTTATTAATCCTGCGGCCGCGCATTATTAAAAAAAAAAACAGCCAATCAAATCCCCATCAATGGAAAATGAACCCGCCCCCCATACCCATGCTGATTGGTCCTTGTGCAAGACTGGATAGCAGGGGATCTTTGATTAAACACCTGCTGTCAGAAGAATAGACAAGAGAGAAAAAAAGTGTTTACTTTAACTTTTTAGTACTTAAGTACATTTAAAAGTAGAAACTTTTAAACTTTTACTCAAGTGTGTTTTTAGCCAGATACTCTGACTTTTTTTTACTTGAGTACAATTTTGAGACGGTACCCCATACTTTCACTTCTGGGTACTTTTTACACTCCTGGGGTTCAGTAGCAGTACAGTGGGGTGTGGTCAAGCAGTACAGTGGTCAGCGCTCAGTGTGTAACTTGGCAGCAGTGCGTGCGTGTGTGCGTGCGTGTGTGTGTGTGTGTGTGTGTGTGTGTGCGTGTGTGTGCCTGTACTGAGCAGAAGGACCAGGAAATGGTAAAAAAAATAAAGAGAGGGTGTGTGTCGCTGTGTGGGTGTGTAGGCAGGGTGTGCTGGGAGGCAGCTGAGTAGGAGGTGTGTGTGTGTGTGTGTGTGTGTGTGTGTGTGTGTGTGTGTGTGTGTGTGTGTGTGTGTGTGTGTGTGTGTGCGTGTGTGCGTGTGTGCGTGTGTGTGTGTGTGTGTGTGTGTGTGTGTGTGTGTGTGTGTGTGTGTGTGTGTGTGTGTGTGTGTGTTTCCGTCTAAGGAAACGCCATTGAGGCGTTTCTAAAAGATATAATAAAATCAACAGTAAAATACAGAATTAAAATCACAAATCGGAACAAATAGTTATCAGAGCAAGAGTCCGTGAGAGCAAGAGAGAGAGAGAGGGGGGAGAGAGAGAGAGGAAGAAAGAAAGAGGGGAAGAGAGAGAGAGGGAGGGAAAGAGAGAGGGGGGAGGGGAAGAGAGAGAGGAGAAATTAGGAGAGAGGCGGAGAGGGAGAGAGAGAGGAAGAGAGAAAGAGGGGAAGAGAGAGAGAGGGAGGGAAAGAGAGAGGGGGGAGGGGAAGAGAGAGAGGAGAAATTAGGAGAGAGGCGGAGAGGGAGAGAGAGAGAGGAAGAGAGAAATGGGGAGAGAGAAGGCGACTGGGTGGTGCAGCGGACATTGCGCTCGTCACCAACGCAAGAGACACCGGGTTCGAATCCGGCTGTCGGCGTTGCCTCCGGCTTGGGGCCGGCCATCATACTAACTCAATTGGCAGAGTTAGCGGGTGGAAGTCGATGATGGGTGGTCATCTGGACGTTGTGGACAGCGACTCCTACAGGTGGGTTGGGGGACGCCTGCACAGCAGAGACAGGAAGTAGCGGGGCCTCCCACACGTTACACCTCGCCACTGAGAGTCCGCGCTGGCAGGTGAAAAGATGTGACAGGCTGCCTCCTCGTGTACCGGAGGGGACACGTGATGCAAGGCTTCTATCCTCCCTACAACCGGCCAGTGGGGGGCATATGCGAGCAACGTTCAAGACGGGGGAGGGGAGAATTGGCACAGCGAAATTGGGATGGGAGAAAAAGAGGAGAAAAAGAGGAGAAAAAGTGGATCAAAAAAGAAATGGAGAGAGAGAGAGAGAGAGAGAGAGAGAGAGAGAGAGAGAGAGAGAGAGAGAGAGAGAGAGAGAGAGAGAGAGAGAGAGAGAGAGAGAGAGGACAGGTGGGTGAAGGAAGAGTACCTTCCAGCCGCACCATATCACTGGAAAGCCTCTCTTTCTCCCTGTCTCTCTGTCATACGGTCCCATCCTGTGTGTGTGTGTGTGTGTGTGTGTGTGTGTGTGTGTGTGTGTGTGTGTGTGTGTGTGTGTGTGTGTGTGTGTGTGTGTGTGTGTGTGTGTGTGTGTGTGTGTGTGTGTGTGTGTGTGTGTGTGTGTGTGTGTGTGTGTGTGTGTGTGTGTGTGTGTGTGTGTGTGTGTGTGTGTGTGTGTGTGTGTGTGCCCCGTGTGCCCAGTAGAGTGAGGCAGACACATTAAGTATTCATCGGTCCAGTGTTCCTCTACGTGACAGCCTCCCTCACTCTCCCGACTGATTCTCTGCTTCCCCACTGGGCCTTCTTCTCCCAAACACCCGCGTGTGAGCCGTGGGTGCACATACGTGCACGTACGACCAGCGCTGGGGAAACTACCCTAAACTCACTCAGGAATGCCCGAAGGGTGTGTTTTAAGGAGGGGGCGGGGAGCGGTTGTTGATGTGGAAGCAGGAAAAGACGACCTTTTTAGGGAAATAATGTGGTTTGTAATGAACTACCTACCGTACATGACCCAGACATAGTGAACAAACTACAGTAATGACCCAGAAGTAGTGAACAAACTACAGTAATGACCCAGAAGTAGTGAACAAACTACAGTAATGACCCAGAAGTAGTGAACAAACTACAGTAATGACCCAGAAGTAGTGAACAAACTACAGTAAGTGACCCAGAAGTAGTGAACAAACTACAGTAATGACCCAGAAGTAGTGAACAAACTACAGTAATGACCCAGAAGTAGTGAACAAACTACAGAACATGACCCAGAAGTAGTGAACAAACTACAGAACATGACCCAGAAGTAGCGAACAAACTAAACTACAGTAATGACCCAGAAGTAGTGAACAAACTACAGTAATGACCCAGAAGTAGTGAACAAACTACAGTCCATGACCCAGAAGTAGTGAACAAACTACAGTAATGACCCAGAAGTAGTGAACAAACTACAGTCCATGACCCAGAAGTAGTGAACAAACTACGTGTGTGTGTGTGTGTGAGTGTGAGTGTGAGTGTGTGTGTGTGTGAGTGTGTGTGTGTGTGTGTGTGAGTGAGTGTGAGTGTGTGTGTGTGTGAGTGTGTGTGTGTGTGTGTGTGAGTGTGTGTGAGTGTGTGTGTGTGTGTGTGTGTGTGCGTGCGCGTGCGTGTGTGCGTGCGTGTGTGCGTGCGTGTGTGTGTGTGTGTGTGAGTGTGTGCAAAACGGTTTAGAGTTTTTGGATGTGTGTGAGATTATGTGCAAAATAAATCAGCATTGGGTTTCTTTTGCGAAGACATTAAAATGCTAAAGTAGCCACTGTTCCACTCCCCTCAGCCGGCCCGTGTTCTGCGGTGACGGCTGGTTGGTTCTGGCGTTTTATGTTCCGTCATTAACGGCAGAGGACAGTGGGACGACGGGTCAGAACACCACCGGCCAGGTCGCTCATGATGATGATGATGACACACATGCTCTGATCTGAACCCGTCTCTCTTCTCCCCCTCCTCCTCCTCCTCCTCCTCCTCCTCCTCCTCCTCCTCCTCCTCCTCCTCCTCCTCCAGTTTCCAGAGTGCGGCTTCTACGGGATGTACGACAAGATCCTGCTGTTCAAACACGACACCAGCACCAACAACATCCTGCAGCTGGTCAAGGCGGCCGGAGACATCCAGGAGGGGGACCTGGTGGAGGTGGTGCTGTCCGGTAGGTGCTCAGCCCTCCTCTCATCCCCCCCGTCATCCGTCCTCCTCCCGTCTACGTATCTGTCCTCCTCCCGTCTCCGTATCCGTCCTCCTCTCCTCCGTCCTCCTGTCCTCCTCTCCTCCGTCCTCCCGTCCTCTGTCCTCCTCTCCTCCGTCCTCCTGTCTTCATATCCCTCCTCCTTCAAGTCTTCAAGTGGTCTCACGTCACGTGTAAACTGAATATTCATAAACACACAATGGCTACTGTGGTCTTTGAATGCTATAGATAAAAGAAAACGTAGATATACTTCCCTGCAGATATACTTTAAGACTAAGTATAACACTATGCCATCACGTCATCACTGATTGGAACGTCTCTGTGATGACCAATGTCCTTAGTTATTAGTTAGGAACAGTTATGACCAGTTAGGAGCAGTTAGGAGCAGTTAGGAGCAGTTAGGAGCAGTTACGACCAGTTACGAGCAGTTAGGAGCAGTTATGACCAGTTATGACCAGTTAGGAGCAGTTAGGAGCAGTTAGGAGCAGTTATGACCAGTTAGGAGCAGTTAGGAGCAGTTACAACCAGTTAGGACCAGTTATGACCAGTTAGGAGCAGTTATGACCAGTTAGGAGCAGTTAGGAGCAGTTAGGACCAGTTAGGAGCAGTTAGGACCAGTTACGACCAGTTAAGAGCAGTTAGGAGCAGTTATGACCAGTTAGGACCAGTTAGGAGCAGTTAGGAGCAGTTACGACCAGTTATGACCAGTTAGGAGCAGTTAGGACCAGTTAGGAGCTGTTAGGAGCAGTTAGGAGCAGTTAGGAGCAGTTATGACCAGTTAGGAGCAGTTATGACCAGTTAGGAGCAGTTACGACCAGTTATGACCAGTTAGGAGCAGTTAGGAGCAGTTATGACCAGTTAGGAGCAGTTATGACCAGCAGTTATGACCAGTTAGGAGCAGTTAGGAGCAGTTACGACCAGTTGGGACCAGTTAGGAGCAGTTAGGACCAGTTAGGAGCAGTTAGGACCAGTTAGGACCAGTTAGGAGCAGTGGGCAGCCCCAGGGACCAGCTCCAGTATATACTGTACCTATGTTGCAATATCAACAGGAATCTGTTATGTTGTTCAGCCCTGCTTTCTTGTCGTCTGTCGTCCTCTCATGGAGGAAGTGGCTGGAGGTTGTAAAGGTTGTCAGGTTGCTTAACGCTGGATCCTGTTTCTGACTCGGACACGGTTTACTTTCTCTTTGTTCGCGAGGGGAATCCCTGAGATACGTGGATCGAAAAACAGCAGCCAATCGAAATGGAGCTCCATGGTACAGTAGCACGGAGTAGCATGGTAGTAGAATTACAAGTAAATGACAAGACGCAGATATTATATTACCTGTGTTTACATTTAACCTAGTCCATTGTATTTCCTCCAGTTGGTGAGTGAGAGGCATAGGGGGATATAAAATGTAACCTCCAGGATATAAAATGTAACCTCCAGGATTTTAAAATGTAACCTCCGAGTCCAGGATATAAAATGTAACCTCCAGGGTATAAAATGTAACGTCCAGGGTATAAAATGTAACCTCCAGGGTATAAAATGTAACCTCCGGGATTTTAAAATGTAACCTCTGAGTCCAGGATATAAAATGTAACCTCCAGGGTATAAAATGTAACCTCCAGGGTATAAAATGTAACCTCCGGGATTTTAAAATGTAACCTCTGAGTCCAGGATATAAAATGTAACCTCCAGGGTATAAAATGTAACCTCTAGGGCAGGGGTGGGCAATTATTTTTCCCGGGGGGCCGAATGAGCAACTGAAAATATGTTGGGGGGCCGGGCCAAAATTCCAAACTCAATTATGCATAATATACATTTTATTTCTATATAAAAAGCAGTAAATGGCATTGTTTTGACCCCTGGTAAGAGTGTATGTTATTATTTGGCAATTAAAAGGTGAGGTTAGCTTTCAAAAATATCATTTATTCAAATAGAATTTATTTCCAAAATAATAAACAAAATGTGAAACATTAATAACAAAGGGCATTTTGAGTTTCATATACTATTGAAACAAGGATTTTCTTAGCTTTCTAAAGACATCACATCATCTTATAGCAAAAATAAACAAGACATGTCACTGAACTGTGTAAAGAAAAGTGTCCCAGTTTTGTAGCCTTTTTTACTTTACATGCCTATATTAAACATTTAATGTTTTCAGAACTGTGCAAAAAAAAGAAAAAAAAATATCAAGTGTCCCATTTCACTTGTTCTATTTCCACATTTTAGTGTTCTTCAGTTCTTTTTTTTTCATTCAGTGTGAGAAATCCAGTCTCTGTTGAGCTTTAACAAGTCCATCAAAGTCAGGTTGCATGTCTGAGGTGGAGATGTGAAGCACAGCTGCCAGATGTTCATCAGTGAGAGAGGATCTGTACCTGGACTTGGTAAACGTCATGACTGAGAATGTCTGTTCACATATGTAGGTGGATCCAAAGAGAACCAACATCTTCTGAGCATGTCTCCTAAGCGTATACTGTGCGTGTGAACGTTGATATGAAGAAAAAAAAAGTTAAAAAAAAGTTAAAAAAAAAAAAAAAAAAACATATTAAAATGTAATCTTTTGCGGGCCGGTCAGAATCATCCCGCGGGCCGGACAATGCCCAGGTCTGCTCTAGGGTATAAAATGTAACCTCCGGGATTTTAAATGTAACCTCCAGGATATAAAATGTAACCTCCAGGATATAAAATGTAACCTCTAGGCCGGGCCAAAATTACAAACTCAATTATGCATAATATACATTTTATTTCTATATAAAAAGCAGTAAATGGCATTGTTTTGACCCCTGGTAAGAGTGTATGTTATTATTTGGCAATTACAAGGTGAGGTTAGCTTTCAAAAATATCATTTATTCAAATAGAATTTCTTTCCAAAATGATAAACAAAATGTGAAACATTAATAACAAAGGGCATGTATGAAAAAGTGCTATACAAATAAAGTTATTATTTTGAGTTTCATATACTATTGAAACAAGGATTTTCTTAGCTTTCTAAAGACATCACATCATCTTATAGCCAAAATAAACAAGACATGACACTGAACTGTGTAAAGAAAAGTGTCCCAGTTTTGTAGCCTTTTTTACTTTACATGCCTATATTAAACATTTAATGTTTTCAGAACTGTGCAAAAAAAAGAAAAACAAAATATCAAGTGTCCCATTTCACTTGTTCTATTTCCACATTTTAGTGTTCTTCAGTTCTTTTTTTTTCATTCAGTGTGATACATCCAGTCTCTGTTGAGCTTTAACAAGTCCATCAAAGTCAGGTTGCATGTCTGAGGTGGAGATGTGAAGCACAGCTGCCAGATGTTCATCAGTGAGAGAGGATCTGTACCTGGACTTGGTAAACGTCATGACTGAGAATGTCTGTTCACATATGTAGGTGGATCCAAAGAGAACCAACATCTTCTGAGCATGTCTCCTAAGCGTATACTGTGCGTGTGAACGTTGATATGAAGAAAAAAAAAGTTAAAAAAAAGTAAAAAAAAAAAAAAAAAAAACATATTAAAATGTAATCTTTTGCGGGCCGGTCAGAATCATCCCGCGGGCCGGACAATGCCCAGGTCTGCTCTAGGGTATAAAATGTAACCTCCGGGATTTTAAATGTAACCTCCAGGATATAAAATGTAACCTCCAGGATATAAAATGTAACCTCTAGGCCGGGCCAAAATTACAAACTCAATTATGCATAATATACATTTTATTTCTATATAAAAAGCAGTAAATGGCATTGTTTTGACCCCTGGTAAGAGTGTATGTTATTATTTGGCAATTACAAGGTGAGGTTAGCTTTCAAAAATATCATTTATTCAAATAGAATTTCTTTCCAAAATGATAAACAAAATGTGAAACATTAATAACAAAGGGCATGTATGAAAAAGTGCTATACAAATAAAGTTATTATTTTGAGTTTCATATACTATTGAAACAAGGATTTTCTTAGCTTTCTAAAGACATCACATCATCTTATAGCCAAAATAAACAAGACATGACACTGAACTGTGTAAAGAAAAGTGTCCCAGTTTTGTAGCCTTTTTTACTTTACATGCCTATATTAAACATTTAATGTTTTCAGAACTGTGCAAAAAAAAGAAAAACAAAATATCAAGTGTCCCATTTCACTTGTTCTATTTCCACATTTTAGTGTTCTTCAGTTCTTTTTTTTTCATTCAGTGTGATACATCCAGTCTCTGTTGAGCTTTAACAAGTCCATCAAAGTCAGGTTGCATGTCTGAGGTGGAGATGTGAAGCACAGCTGCCAGATGTTCATCAGTGAGAGAGGATCTGTACCTGGACTTGGTAAACGTCATGACTGAGAATGTCTGTTCACATATGTAGGTGGATCCAAAGAGAACCAACATCTTCTGAGCATGTCTCCTAAGCGTATACTGTGCGTGTGAACGTTGATATGAAGAAAAAAAAAGTTAAAAAAAAGTAAAAAAAAAAAAAATATATATATATTAAAATGTAATCTTTTGCGGGCCGGTCAGAATCATCCCGCGGGCCGGATCCGGCCCGCGGGCCGTACAATGCCCAGGTCTGCTCTAGGGTATAAAATGTAACCTCCGGGATTTTAAATGTAACCTCCAGGATATAAAATGTAACCTCCAGGATATAAAATGTAACCTCTAGGCCGGGCCAAAATTACAAACTCAATTATGCATAATATACATTTTATTTCTATATAAAAAGCAGTAAATGGCATTGTTTTGACCCCTGGTAAGAGTGTATGTTATTATTTGGCAATTACAAGGTGAGGTTAGCTTTCAAAAATATCATTTATTCAAATAGAATTTCTTTCCAAAATGATAAACAAAATGTGAAACATTAATAACAAAGGGCATGTATGAAAAAGTGCTATACAAATAAAGTTATTATTTTGAGTTTCATATACTATTGAAACAAGGATTTTCTTAGCTTTCTAAAGACATCACATCATCTTATAGCCAAAATAAACAAGACATGTCACTGAACTGTGTAAAGAAAAGTGTCCCAGTTTTGTAGCCTTTTTTACTTTACATGCCTATATTAAACATTTAATGTTTTCAGAACTGTGCAAAAAAAAGAAAAACAAAATATCAAGTGTCCCATTTCACTTGTTATATTTCCACATTTTAGTGTTCTTCAGCTCTTTTTTTCATTCAGTGTGATACATCCAGTCTCTGTTGAGCTTTAACAAGTCCATCAAAGTCAGGTTGCATGTCTGAGGTGGAGATGTGAAGCACAGCTGCCAGATGTTCATCAGTGAGAGAGGATCTGTACCTGGACTTGGTAAACGTCATGACTGAGAATGTCTGTTCACATATGTAGGTGGATCCAAAGAGAACCAACATCTTCTGAGCATGTCTCCTAAGCGTATACTGTGCGTGTGAACGTTGATATGAAGAAAAAAAAAGTTAAAAAAAAGTTAAAAAAAAAAAAAAAAAAACATATTAAAATTTAATCTTTTGCGGGCCGGTCAGAATCATCCCGCGGGCCGGACAATGCCCAGGTCTGCTCTAGGGTATAAAATGTAACCTCCGGGATTTTAAATGTAACCTCCAGGATATAAAATGTAACCTCCAGGATATAAAATGTAACCTCTAGGCCGGGCCAAAATTACAAACTCAATTATGCATAATATACATTTTATTTCTATATAAAAAGCAGTAAATGGCATTGTTTTGACCCCTGGTAAGAGTGTATGTTATTATTTGGCAATTACAAGGTGAGGTTAGCTTTCAAAAATATCATTTATTCAAATAGAATTTCTTTCCAAAATGATAAACAAAATGTGAAACATTAATAACAAAGGGCATGTATGAAAAAGTGCTATACAAATAAAGTTATTATTTTGAGTTTCATATACTATTGAAACAAGGATTTTCTTAGCTTTCTAAAGACATCACATCATCTTATAGCCAAAATAAACAAGACATGACACTGAACTGTGTAAAGAAAAGTGTCCCAGTTTTGTAGCCTTTTTTACTTTACATGCCTATATTAAACATTTAATGTTTTCAGAACTGTGCAAAAAAAAGAAAAACAAAATATCAAGTGTCCCATTTCACTTGTTCTATTTCCACATTTTAGTGTTCTTCAGTTCTTTTTTTTTCATTCAGTGTGATACATCCAGTCTCTGTTGAGCTTTAACAAGTCCATCAAAGTCAGGTTGCATGTCTGAGGTGGAGATGTGAAGCACAGCTGCCAGATGTTCATCAGTGAGAGAGGATCTGTACCTGGACTTGGTAAACGTCATGACTGAGAATGTCTGTTCACATATGTAGGTGGATCCAAAGAGAACCAACATCTTCTGAGCATGTCTCCTAAGCGTATACTGTGCGTGTGAACGTTGATATGAAGAAAAAAAAAGTAAAAAAAAAGTAAAAAAAAAAAAAAAAAAATATATTAAAATGTAATCTTTTGCGGGCCGGTCAGAATCATCCCGCGGGCCGGATCCGGCCCGCGGGCCGTACAATGCCCAGGTCTGCTCTAGGGTATAAAATGTAACCTCCGGGATTTTAAATGTAACCTCCAGGATATAAAATGTAACCTCCAGGATATAAAATGTAACCTCTAGGCCGGGCCAAAATTACAAACTCAATTATGCATAATATACATTTTATTTCTATATAAAAAGCAGTAAATGGCATTGTTTTGACCCCTGGTAAGAGTGTATGTTATTATTTGGCAATTACAAGGTGAGGTTAGCTTTCAAAAATATCATTTATTCAAATAGAATTTCTTTCCAAAATGATAAACAAAATGTGAAACATTAATAACAAAGGGCATGTATGAAAAAGTGCTATACAAATAAAGTTATTATTTTGAGTTTCATATACTATTGAAACAAGGATTTTCTTAGCTTTCTAAAGACATCACATCATCTTATAGCCAAAATAAACAAGACATGTCACTGAACTGTGTAAAGAAAAGTGTCCCAGTTTTGTAGCCTTTTTTACTTTACATGCCTATATTAAACATTTAATGTTTTCAGAACTGTGCAAAAAAAAGAAAAACAAAATATCAAGTGTCCCATTTCACTTGTTATATTTCCACATTTTAGTGTTCTTCAGCTCTTTTTTTCATTCAGTGTGATACATCCAGTCTCTGTTGAGCTTTAACAAGTCCATCAAAGTCAGGTTGCATGTCTGAGGTGGAGATGCGAAGCACAGCTGCCAGATGTTCATCAGTGAGAGAGGATCTGTACCTGGACTTGGTAAACGTCATGACTGAGAATGTCTGTTCACATATGTAGGTAAATCCAAAGAGAACCAACATCTTCTGAGCATGTCTCCTCATGTTTGGAAAGTTCTCCTTGAGAGCAGAGTAGAACTCTAGCAGTGATGCTGACTTAAAGTGCTCTTTCAGTAGTGAATCAGACTGCAGGTCAATGAGTTCAAGCTGAACAACTATCAACACTGCAGGTAAAGGGAGAGGAAACCAGCTGCATTTCATCCTCAACCTTTTTGAAATCTTGAAAACGCCTTGAAAATTCATCATGCAGTGCTCCTAACATGGATGAGTACCTGTGCCGGTGATCAGCTGATGGTTTGACTTCTTTCGGGGTTTTCATGTGTTCGAGATTGTTGCTGCCTAGTTGCCTTGAAATTAATTGCAAATAAAAAAAATGTAATCTACGGTACCTACCTCAGTTGTGGAAAAAAAACACAGTTTTCGGCTTGCCATTGCCCCGACTGCTTTGTTGTAAGCGTATATATTGTGCGTGTGAACGTTGACATGAAAGAACATTTAAATTAAAATAAAAAATAAAAAAATGAATAAATATATTTTTTTTAATTATCATGTAATCTTTCGCGGGCCGGTCAGAATCATCCTGCGGGCCGTACAATACCCAGGTCTGCTCTAGGGTATAAAATGTTACCTCTAGGGTATAAAATGTAAGATTCAGATTCGGATTATTTTATTGTCACAGCTTTTTTAAATGCTCCACCACAACCTCCACCACAACCTCCTCCACCACCTCCTCCACCTCCTCCTCCTCCACCTCCTCCACCTCCCCCCCCGCCCGACTTGTCATACAGCTGCTTTTCTTCCTCTCTTTCTGTCGTCTTTCTGTTTCTCTGCTGCCACCCTCACCGTTACAAGGGGGACCAGGTGAAAGTGCTTCCAGGTAGGACCTGTTCTTTCTTTTAACCCCCCCCCCCCCTCCAGTCTGTAATGGTACTGACCAGCTCTCTCTCTCTCTTAACCCCCCCCCCCCTCCAGTCTGTAATGGTACTGACCTGTTCTCTCTCTTAACCCCCCCCCCCCCCTCCGTTTCAGGTGTACAAGCTCATGTGAACATTGATAATAATGATGTCTACTGTTTAAAGTTTTCAAGTTTTGTTTTATTTGTCCTGAGTCTGTAGTTGCTGTTGCTCTCAGAGCCTCCTGTGTCTGTAATGTCTGTTGCTCTCCTGTGTCTGTAGTAGGGCTGACCCCTATTAGTCGAATAGTCGACTAATCGATCGAAAGGAGCCGTAGTCGACTGCCAACCTTAGTCGAAAAAAATAAATATATATATAATCTTTTTTTTTTTTTATTAAAATTTTCAAAAGAAAAGAGGCCTAGAAGCGTGGCTAACGCTAATGGCACGCATACCAGAGACTAACTGCCTACGAAAACAGGCACAGAGGCACTGAAAGAGGATTTCACCCTAATGAACACACTAGACTAGACAAATATCAAGATGTATCCATCAGTGGACCAATTGCATGCTTTTGCAGAGGACAAGAAGCCTTCAGTCGACTCCTTCAGACATTAAGCCCCTCCCACAGCCCAAATGGAATGATAAAAAAAACTAATAATAATAATAAAAAAAAAATTATATATATATTTTTTTTCCGACTAATAGTCGACTATCAGCTAATTCCGGCCAATCATAGTCGACTATCCAAATCCTTAGTCGGGGACAGCCCTAGTCTGTAGTAGGGATGGGTACTGTACCTTTCACATTTGAACCGATACGGTACCGGTACCTGTGAATCGATACCGGTACCCAACGGTACCTTTTTTCGGTACTTTAGTCTCAAGAAATTTTATTTACCTACCTCAGTAGTGAAAAAAATAATCCAAACTTCAAATAACTACAATTTCGACAGTTTTCGGCTTGCCATTGTTCCGACTGCTTTGTTGTTGAATCAAGTAAAATCATAGGTAAGCATATATTGTGCGTGTGAACGTTGACATGAAAAGAAAAAAGGTTAAATTTTTTTTTTTTCTTTTTTTTTGGTATCTCACTTGAATCGATACTCGGTAGTACCGACATGTTTCGGTTCGGTACCTCAAAAGTACCGAATTCGGTACCCATCCCTAGTCTGTAGTGTCTGTAGTTTCTCCTGTGTCTGTGTCTGTTTCTCCCCTGTGTCTGTGGTGTCTGTAGTGTGTGTGTCTCTCAGCCTCGACACCTCGTCACCAGCTGCCTCTGTTCTCTGTAGTGTGTGTGTCTCTCAGCCTCGTCACCAGCTGCCTCTGTTCTCTGTAGTGTGTGTGTCTCTCAGCCTCGTCACCAGCTGCCTCTGTTCTCTGTAGTGTGTGTGTCTCTCAGCCTCTGTTCTCTGTAGTGTGTGTGTCTCTCAGCCTCAGTTCTCTGTAGTGTGTGTGTCTCTCAGCCTCTGTTCTCTGTAGTGTGTGTGTCTCTCTGCCTCTGTTCTCTGTAGTGTGTGTGTCTCTCAGCCTCGACACCTCGTCACCAACTGCCTCTGTTCTCTGTAGTGTGTGTGTCTCTCAGCCTCTGTTCTCTGTAGTGTGTGTGTCTCTCAGCCTCTGTTCTCTGTAGTGTGTGTGTCTCTCAGCCTCTGTTCTCTGTAGTGTGTGTGTCTCTCAGCCTCTGTTCTCTGTAGTGTGTGTGTCTCTCAGCCTCTGTTCTCTGTAGTGTGTGTGTCTCTCAGCCTCGTCACCAGCTGCCTCTGTTCTCTGTAGTGTGTGTGTCTCTCAGCCTCGTCACCAGCTGCCTCTGTTCTCTGTAGTGTGTGTGTCTCTCAGCCTCGTCACCAGCTGCCTCTGTTCTCTGTAGTGTGTGTGTCTCTCAGCCTCGTCACCAGCTGCCTCTGTTCTCTGTAGTGTGTGTGTCTCTCAGCCTCGTCACCAGCTGCCTCTGTTCTCTGTAGTGTGTGTGTCTCTCAGCCTCTGTTCTCTGTAGTGTGTGTGTCTCTCAGCCTCTGTTCTCTGTAGTGTGTGTGTCTCTCAGCCTCGTCACCAGCTGCCTCTGTTCTCTGTAGTGTGTGTGTCTCTCAGCCTCGTCACCAGCTGCCTCTGTTCTCTGTAGTGTGTGTAGTGTCTGTAGTGTGTGTAGTGTGTGTCTCTCAGCCTCTGTTCTCTGTAGTGTGTGTGTCTCTCAGCCTCGTCACCAGCTGCCTCTGTTCTCTGTAGTGTGTGTAGTGTCTGTAGTGTGTGTAGTGTGTGTCTCTCAGCCTCTGTTCTCTGTAGTGTGTGTGTCTCTCAGCCTCGTCACCAAGCTGCCTCTGTTCTCTGTAGTGTGTGTAGTGTCTGTAGTGTGTGTAGTGTGTGTCTCTCAGCCTCTGTTCTCTGTAGTGTGTGTGTCTCTCAGCCTCGTCACCAGCTGCCTCTGTTCTCTGTAGTGTGTGTAGTGTGTGTAGTGTGTGTAGTGTGTGTAGTGTCTGTAGTGTGTGTAGTGTGTGTGTCTCTCAGCCTCGTCACCAGCTGCCTCTGTTCTCTGTCTTGCAGCAGCCGCCACCTTTGAAGACTTCCAGATCCGCCCCCACGCCCTCAACGTGCACTCGTACCGCGCCCCGGCCTTCTGCGACCACTGTGGGGAGATGCTGTTTGGACTGGTCAGGCAGGGCCTGAAGTGTGACGGTGAGGGAGAGGGGAGGGGGGGGGGGGGGGATAGAAAGATAGAGAGAAAGAGAGAGAGATAGCAGGTATATGTGAGAGAAAAAGACAGAGAAAGAGAGAGAGAGAGATCAGATGTATGTGAGAGAGAGAGAGCAGGTGTGTGTGAGAGAGAGCAGGTGTATGTGAGAGAAAGAAAGATAGAGAGAAAGAGAGAGTAATAGCAGGTGTATGTGAGAGAGTGAGAGAGAGCAGGTATATGTGTGAGAGAAAGAGAGAGAGAGCAGGTATATGTGTGAGAGAAAGAGAGAGAGAGCAGGTGTATGTGAGAGAGAGAGAGAGAGAGAGAGAGAGAGAGAGAGAGAGAGAGAGAGAGAGAGAGAGAGAGAGAGAGAGAGAGAAAGAGATAGGTGTATGTGAGAGAGTGAGAGAGAGCAGGTGTATGTGAGAGAGAGAGAGAAAGAGAGAGAGATCAGATGTATATGAGAGAAAGAGAGAGATAGCAGGTGTATGTGAGAGAGAAAGAGTGAGAGAGAAAGCAGGTGTATGAGAGAGAGAGAGAAAGAGAGATCAGATGTATATGAGAGAGTGAGAGAGAGAAAGCAGGTGTATGAGAGAGAGAGAGAAAGAGAAAGAGAGATCAGATGTATATGAGAGAGTGAGAGAGAGAAAGCAGGTGTATGAGAGAGAGAGAGAAAGAGAAAGAGAGATCAGATGTATATGAGAGAGTGAGAGAGAAAAAGAGAGAGAGATCAGATGTATATGAGAGAGTGAGAGAGAGAAAGCAGGTGTATGTGAGAGTGAGTGAGAGAGAAAGATAGAGAGAGATAATTAAAGGTGATGTAAGTGGTATTTTATTGTTTGTTAAAGTAAGTGGTCTACATGTTAAAATAATAGCTCTACACTCAGTCACTGATATAGCGTGTCTGGTCAGTAACATGGGTCTCCCAGTCCCTCCGCTCTGCAGTAAACACAGAATACATTTTCTGGTATCCCGTTATCACTTTATCCAACCAGGAGAGAGAACTCCCCATTGCAAAAGAATGTCTGACAGAAATAAGAAATAAAAACTAGTTTTAAGCACATTTTTATTTTAAATAATATACCAGTGCAGTAATTTCTTGAAATAAGTAAACATATTATCTAGGGTTCTCTCTCCTGATTGGATAAAGTGGGAACAGGATACCAGAAACTGTATTTTGTGTTTACTGCAGAGCGGAGGGACTGGGAGACCCATGTTACTGACCAGACACTCTCTATACTGTATCAGTGATGGCTGTCAGAATGTAAAGCTATTTAACACTTAACATTTAGTCATTTAGCTGAACGCTTTTATCCAAAAGCGACTTACAAGTTCTGTACGACAAGTCAGCAGGAAGGAAGGGTACAACTCTATCAGCTGAGTTTTAACAAAACAATACCACTTACTGCACCTTTAACCCTTTCGCTACAACACTACAGAAGGTTAACCCTTTCACTAACCGTCTGTAGTGTGGTAGTGAAAGGGTTAACCTTCTGTAGTGTGGTTGTGAAGGGGTTAACCCTTTGACGTGTGGCATTGCAAGGATTAACCTTCTGTATTGCCCCAGTGAGCGGGTTAACCCTTTGGTAGTCTGGTAGTGAAAGGGTTAACGAATGAATGAATGAGGATATACCGTTTGTGAGGTATGATTATCTCTACTGTATAATTATGTCTATGTAAATTCTGACAGAGATTCTCTCTCTCTCTCTCTCTCTCGCTCCCCTTCTCCTCCTCCTCTCTGTCTCCCCCTGCAGGCTGTGGGCTGAACTACCACAAGCGGTGCGCCTTCAGCATCCCCAACAACTGCAGCGGCGCCCGCAAGCGGCGTCTGTCCACCACGTCTCTGACCAGCAGCCAGTCCCTGCGTCTGTCCACCACAGAGTCCCTGAGCAGCAGCATGGGCACCGCGTCCACCTGCGCAGAGGAAGTCAGTCTGGTCCGCTCGCAGACCACGTGCACGCAGATGGTACGAGAGCAGCCCGAGACTTAGCCCCTCCCCCTTCGTGACTGTGACGCACGCCAACAAGGTTTGGTCGAGTGAATCCACAGTCCCTCGCTCCCCCATAGGAAACCACCCTATTTTATTATAATTTTTTTTTATCCACTTTTTCTGCTATTTTTCTATTTTTTCTCCCATCCCAATTTCGTAATTCCAATTCTCCCCTCC
>NC_140165.1:315439797-315447044 GCF_963971535.1 Notolepis coatsorum
GGACATGCATTATAAATGGCTTTTTTCAGTGTTTAGCATTGTTATATAGTAATAGGAGTTAATATCAATGGGTCTGTGTCTCTAAATACCATATCGTTCGGTTGCGACAATTTCCTCCTCCATTTAATTAGGTCATTCTGATTTGACTCGCAAGGTGACGTAACGAGGCGCTGGTGGAGCTGATTGTGATCCGATTGGCTCTGTGGTTGGAGCCAATGCCCGCCCACAATTTTTATTTTCATTGTAACCCGACACTTCCTCAAACAGGGTTTGACAGGCAGAGAACAGCGAGAGGGAGAGAGAGAGAGAGAGAGGGAGAGAGAGAGAGAGAGAGAGAGAGAGGGAGAGGGACGGGGGGAGGGACTGCAGAAGTGTGTGTAAATGTGTGTGCGCCATCTCTCTCCCTCGTCGGGGACACACACACACACAAACTTGACTGCGTGTGTGTCGGGTACGTAGGCATAGTGTAACCCGACACTTCCTCAAACGGGGTTTGACAGGCGAGCGAGGAGAGAGAGGGAGAGAGAGAGGTAGAGAGAGAGAGGGACGGCGGGAGGGACTGCAGACTTGACTGCGTGTGTGTCGGGGACATCTCTCTCTCTCTCTCTCTCTCTCTCGCTTGCTCGTTCTCTCTCTCGCTCTCTCTCGTATGTATCACGCTGTGTGGGTGACTGTCACTGAAAGTGCTTATGGGCGGAGCCCATCCAATAACAGGCTGAAATCCTGAGGCTGGAAAATGATGCTTTTGAGTACTCCATTAGAAATATAAAACAATGATTTTTTTTTTTTAAATAAACCTTACAGATGTCTTCCATAGACTCACAGGAATTGTGTAAAGTTGCCCAAATAGTGCAAGGAATAGCAATGCATGTCCCCTTTAAAGAGGTTTGAACAGGTTTACTATGTTATTTTATTTCATACTTATCTTGTCTTGCACAGTCTCTGGAGCGCAACAGTAAGAAGCATTTTGTATAAAAGTATTCTGTACTTCTGTATGACAACTATTAAAGAAACTTGAAAACTTGAAGTAAACGTTTTTCGGGCCGTCCGATGCTTAAGTGGTTGACCCAGCATGTTTCTGACGGAGTCCTTTCTGTCAGAAGCGAGAGCCCCTCTCATCACATTTCTACCGTTATGTTTTAACCCTTTCACTACCGATTACCGTCTGTAGTGTGGTAGTGAAAGGGTTAACCTTCTGTAGTGTGGTAGTGAAATGGTTAACCCGTTATGTAACCAGACTGAAACCTAATGCTGCTCACACTTTTTTTTTCTCTTTATCTTCTCAGAAAACAGAAGTAACAGCGGTAAGTTGTTAGTACTTGCAGTAGTAGTAGTAGTAGTAGTAGTAGCAGTAGTAGTAGTAGTAGTAGTAGTAGTAGTAGTAGTAGTAGTAGTAGTAGTAGTAGTAGTAGTAGTAGTAGTAGTAGTAGTAATAGTAATCACAGTAGTAGTAGTAGTGGTAATAGTAATAGTAATCTCAACAGTAGTAGTAGTAATTATTAATCACAGTAGTAGTAGTAGTAATAATAGTAATCACAGTAGCAGTAGTAGTGATAGTAGTAGTAGTAGTAGTAATAGTAGTAGCAGCAGTAGTAGTAATAGTAGCAGTAGTAATAGTAGTAGTAGTAGTAGTAGTAGTAGTAGTAGTAGTAGTAGTAGTAGTAGTAGTAGTAGTAGTAGTAGCAGTAGCAGTAGTAGTAGTAGTGATAGTAGCAGTAGTAGTAGTAGTAGTAGCAGTTGTGTCACATGACTAGACTCAAGCCCCTCCTCTCTCTCCTGTAGACCTGCTGAGTCCCAATGTGGATGCTGAGGTGCCTATGGACTACAGCAGCGAGTACGATGCCTCAGACAAGTCTTCCATGGACGACTCAGACGAGGCCTGTAGCATCCCTGGGTCCTTCTCCCCTGAAAACAACCAGGAGGGGGGCAGTGGGGAGCAGAGGTATTACACGCACGCACACGCACGCACACACACACACACGGACACGCACACACGGACACACACACACGCACGCGCGCGCACACACGCGCACATTACTAACCACCAGTATCTTGCTGAAACCATGCATCTTCAATAAGACCACATTAGACCTCGCATATCCTCACTCCTGACCCTCCAACCCCTGTATCACTTACATTTTCACTTCTGTATATTTTAGTATTATTTATTTATTTATTTATTTATTATTATTATTTTCTCTCTGTTTTGTCTCGAAGCTGTCTCCCTTTCTCTGTAGTATCCCCACCATGTTGTCATTGTGAAAGTCCATGTACTGTGTTTGTCCATCATGTACTGTGTTTGTCCATATACCGTAATGTAATGTATGTAAAGCGCTTTGAGATACTTTATGTAAGGCGCTATATAAAATAAATCTATTATTATTATTATTATTATTATTATTATTATTATTATTATTATTATTATTATTATATTATTATTATTATTATTGTTGTGAAGGGCCAGATTAAACCGAATATATATATTTATTTATATATATATATTTAATTGTATTTGTATATTCTCTAATATTCCCTGATATCCCCTGTATATTCCTTGTACAATATGCATTGAATATCCATTCTAGCCTACTGAACATCCCATAATAGTCTCCATTCTACTATTGGTCGAGACCTTGGTGCCAGGCTGCCATACCCCCCAGACCCAGTTCAAACGTACCGCTCAACATGTACGAACAAGTCCTAGTTCCGCGTAGGAATCTGGCTACCGCACCACTAATGGTACTATTTGTTCATAGTGCGTATATATACTGCGCTACTAAAGTAGGACTTCCTTTTTAGTCCAGTTTCTTACCCTCCAATAGAGTGACAGACGTAAAGCCTCCCCGCGACGCCACGTGTGGGAGTAAGGCCAAGTTCGGCCTACCATCGGTATTGAGACATCGTGTATATTAATATTTGTACTCAGGTAGAAGTAATAATCCCCACCACCAAAATTAATATCTACCCAAATCAAAAGCCCTGGGTAGACAAATCCGTCCGTGAGGCTCTGAAAGTGCGCACAACAGCATACAACACCGGGCTGGTGACAGGCAACATGGAAGAACACAAGATGGCAAGATACAACGTCAGGAGAGCAGTAATAGAGGCAAAACGGCGTTACAGGGATAAAGTTGAACTTCAGTTTGAACAGGCTGACTCTAGAGGCATGTGGCAGGGCCTCAGAACAATGACAGACTACAAAGGAACCCCCCTCAAACTGAACAGTGACATCTCCTTAGCAAATGATCTCAACTCCTTCTATGCGAGGTTTGAGGCTGTGAATAACAACACCAGCCTACAAACCACGGCAATGGGGGGGGGGGGGGTCTGCTGATGGAGACTCAGTGTTCAGGGTAACAGAGCATGAGGTGAGACGGATCTTTAAAAAAGTGGATATCAGGAAGGCAGCAGGACCGGACGGCATCCCCGGCCGCGTCCTAAAAGTCTGTGCCGACCAACTGGCCCCGGTATTCACTGACATCTTCAACCTGTCCTTGGAACAGGCCGTCATCCCCACCTGTCTGAAGAAGTCCACCATCATCCCTGTACCCAAAAAATCTACGCCCGCTTGCCTCAACGACTACCGCCCTGTAGCCCTCACCTCCATAGCCATGAAGTGCTTTGAGAAGCTAGTGAAGGGCTACATCTGTTCCTCCCTCCCCATCAACCTGGACCCTCTGCAATTTGCATATCGCCCCAACAGGTCCACGGAGGACGCCATAGCCCATGTGCTGCACACAGCAGCATCACATCTGGACAAGAGGCAGGGGAACTATGTGAGAATGCTGTTCATCGACTACAGCTCAGCATTCAATACCATAGTCCCCTCCAAACTCATAGCCAAGCTCAGGGACCTGGGCTTGAACTATGACCTGTGCCAGTGGGTCCTGGACTTCCTGACGGGCAGACCCCAGGTGGTAAGAGCCGGCAACTGCACCTCCTCATCCATCACGCTCAACATAGGGGCCCCCCAGGGCTGTGTTCTGAGCCCCCTCCTCTACTCCCTGTACACACATGACTGCGTAGCACAGCGGAACAACAACACCATCATCAAATTTGCTGATGACACAGTAGTGGTGGGCCTGATCTCTGCCAACGACGAAAGGGCCTACCTGGAAGAGGTAGAGAACCTGTCACAGTGGTGTCAGGAGAACTGCCTCTCCCTGAACGTCAGCAAAACAAAAGAGATGATTGTGGACTTCAGGAGGTCGGGGGTCAAGGACTACAGCCCCCTCAGCATCGACGGGGCACCAGTTGAGAGAGTGAACAGTTTCAAGTACCTCGGAGCCCACATATCCGAGGACTTGACATGGACCACACACATTGACAGTGTTGTGAAGAAGGCACGACAACGCCTCTACTTCCTCAGGCGCCTAAGGAAGTTCCAAGTCAGTCAGAAGATCCTTAGGAACTTCTACTCATGTACAATAGAGAGCATCCTGACCGGCAACATCACCTCCTGGTTTGGGAATAGCACTGCACAAGACCGTAGCAGACTACAAAGAGTGACACGTTCAGCCGAACGCACAATTAGAGGGGGGCTTCCCACCCTCCAGAACATTTACAACAAGCGGTGCAAGGGGAAGGCTAAGAGAATTATTAAGGACTCGAGCCACCCGAACAACTGCCTCTTTGAACTGCTGCCGTCAGGCAAGCGATACCGGAGTCTTATGGCGAGCACAGAAAGACTCAGAAGGAGCTTCTATCCCCAGGCCATCAGGCTGCTAAACGAACAATAATCGCTAAACGAACAATAATCACTATGCAACAACCATCAAATGCACACAGCACACACACCCACACGCACACACTCACTCAAACAAACAACACACTGCAGCACCCACTCTCCACACTTTAGATCACACAAACACACTTACACTTTATATTTATTGATAAAGGATTTGCACTACAACTCGTACACCTACTGTGAATTGTACCTAAACTGCACCTCGTCCATTATGCCTTGCACTATATAGTATTGTATATTAGTACACTGCACAGTATTGTATATTGTATGGAAACTACGTCTACGAACATTGTACATATGTCTAAACTGAACACTGTGACCTCTTTTTTTTTACTTCTAATTTTTACTATGTCTTTATTTCATACTTATCTTGTCATGCACAGTCTCTGGAGCGCAACAGTAAGAAGCATTTTGTACAAAAGTATTCTGTACTTCTGTATGACAACTATTAAAGAAACTTGAACTTGAATAGTCATATTTGGCACTATATCGTCGAGTTGGACGTAGTCTATTAAGCTAATAATAGTCTATTCATATGTAGTGCTTCGTGCGGTGAGAATACTATCGTAGTCAGTACCCCCATTGTTTCGGGTAGAACTGGCTGCTTATCCAGGGTGGCCGACCCCATGTGAGGCTGCACTCGAGGAGCCCCAGAGCCGACGAGCGAGTGGACCTGCATACCGGATTATTCTACCGACGACAGCCCGCCTTCCCAGGCACGGATTATGCTTTGTATACAGTGATTATTCTATGGATAAAGACCAACACTGCCGTGTGTTGGAAACCCCCCCCCGGAGAGGACGACAGGTGAGGAGACGCTCTACACGACGAGGTCGCTTCACGTCTCTCCATCGTGGACCGGAGGAAGCCGGCCCACAGAGAGTCCAACTGCTTTCATCTGTGGATCGAGGATCGCTGAGGCACCGAGCCGCACAACCGTGGGTTCTCCCAGGATACCCTCGGCCAGACGGATACAGCCAGACTCTACCCCCCCCCCCCCTTCTCCAGTTGTCTTACAAGCGACCGGAATTCCCCCCTAGTGTATCCAGTTCTATAATCATTAAAGTATCATTGCTATTATTCCTTAAATATTCCAGGTTGTATATTTACCGCCTGCGCCACCAGAGATTGGACGTTCTCTATTGATATACCAACGAATACTCATTTGCCATAAAAGTGCATCCTATTTCAAATCATAAATGTAATTAAGTGATTGCTCTACATACCTTTTGCTATGTATTAATTATTATTAAACGCAGACTTTCGACTTGGTACATTTGTGTTGGATCGTTTCATCTACGTGGGAGTGTTTACCATAATTATTTATGCCTAGTACTGGGTGGCCAGAGTCTAAAGTACAAGAGGTAGTGGTAGTAAGTATCATATCTAACAATACAGTCAGGGAATTGTACCCCTCAGTTACAATTATTATTATTATTATTATTATTATTATTATTATTATTATTATTATTATTATTATTATTATTATTATTATTATTATTATTATTATTATTATTATTTCACATCGATGCCAATGCTTTCTTGACATTTTACAACGCATCTTACGTGACACTAACATTATACATTATGCAAACACACACATCCTCACCCTGTCTCTCCTCCCCCTGTCTCTCCTCCCCCTGTCTCTCCTCTCTCCTGCTGTCTCCCCCTGTCTCTCCTCTCTCCCCCTGTCTCTCCTCTCTCCCCCTGCCTCCCCCTGTCTCTCCTCCCCCTGTCTCTCCTCCCTCCCCCTGCCTCTCCCCTGTCTCCCCCTGCCTCTCCTCTCTCCCCTGCCTCCCCCTGCCTCCCCCTCTCTCCCCCAGTGTCTACATCCCCCTGATGAGGGTGGTCCAGTCCATCAGGCAGACCACGCGGCGGTCCAGCACCTCCATCAAGGAGGGGTGGATGGTCCACTACAGCAACAAGGACACACTGGTGAACACACCATCTTACAGTCTCCTCTATAGTCTCTCTATCACTCTATCTCTCTCTCTCTCTCTGGTGAAGACACCATCTTACAGTCTCCTCTATAGTCTCTCTATCACTCTCTCTCTCTCTCTCTCTCTCTCTCTCTCTCTCTCTCTCTGGTGAAGACACCATCTTACAGTCTCCTCTATAGTCTCTCTATCACTCTCTCTCTCTCTCTCTCTCTCTCTCTCTCTCTGGTGAACACACCATCTTACAGTCTCCTCTATAGTCTCTCTATCACTCTATCTCTCTCTGGTGAAGACACTACCTTACAGTCTCCTCTATAGTCTCTCTGTCTCTCTCTATCTGTGTGTCTCTCTCTGTCTCTCTCTCTCTGTCTCTCTCCCCCCTCTCTCTCTCCCCCTCTCTCTCTGTCTCTCCGTCTGTCTCTCTCTGTCTCTCTCTCTGTCTCTTTCTCTCCATCTCTCTCTCTTTCTCTCTGTTTGTCTCTCTCTGTCTCTCTCTGTCCCCCCCCCCCTCTCTCTCTCTCTCTCTCTCTCTCTCTCTCTCTCTCTCTGTCTCCCCCCCCTCT